>NW_015552614.1:376441-401674 GCF_001515605.1 Sinocyclocheilus anshuiensis | reverse complement strand
CACCAGGATATATAAACCTGTACACACACACACACACACACACAGCCCTTGAAACTTGTGATACTCCTCCTCAAGCATCTCGTTTCATTTTTCATTGTGTCTAAATGACCATTTGTGATAAATCATAATAGAAACATTGCAATTAAAACAATTCTTGATGACACAGTATGAAAATCAATTTAACATATCAAACCCATAGATTTAGAATGAGAAGACAGTACAATTATTACAAAAATTATTTTAACATTTAAAAACATTTTAAAAAGTTTGTCATTTTTACATTTATTACATTAAAACCTGTTAATTATGTTATCTGAAAAACAAAATAGGTTAACATCACATTATATGTAGTTTTACTGTAAAATACTGTAAAATTTATGGTATTTGTAAGTAAAAACTATGATTTATGGTAAAAGGAAATTCCCTGCATGACAAATTATGATTATATAAATATTTTGTTTAATCTTTAATCAGTAATTTACACGTATATAGTGTTTTCCATTACATTTTTTTGTTATTTAGTTTTAACATTATATCACTTAGTAAATACGGTTAGAAGTTGTAGGCACCAATAAGCCATCCCATAATACAGGATATTGTCATAGATGGATTTTTACACTTTGTAATTTTTAATTACTTGCAATCAGAGCTGGGTAGATTACTTACAAATTGTAGTCCGTTACTGATTCCAAATTACATGACAAAAATTGTAGTTAGTTACGTCATCCATTACATTACACATTTTAGGTAATATAATCAGACTACTTTTAGATTACATATTTCGATTACTTTTGACCTAACTCATTTATCACATTTCTTTGAATAGGATAATCTTGTACCATATTGATATAAAAATACAAAGAGTAAGAAAATATATTCCATGCTTTGTTATTAACAACATGAAGTGCAATAAACGTTTCATTACATCAAGGTTTCCCAAACTGGGGTTCGTAAAGGAACTGCAGGGGGGTTGTGAGTTTAATGAAAAGCTAATAATGTATTAAATCATAAAAGTGTTAAAAATAACAATCAAAAATGAAATATGAAATATTTTATTTGTTTACCTGCATGTCATGTGATCATTAACCAACGTCAAAGAACCGTGAACATGCAAATGTGATACTTAATTATTAAAATATTTAATTTAAAATCTCAGGGTTACTTCAAGTAAATATATCAGGAGAAAGAGGTTTAGCTGACAAAAAAGTTTGTGAATTTGTGCATTTTAATGTGTTTGAAAGACAAAAGCCTTCCAAAGACATAAATGCATGGTTAAATAGCCTGCAGAGTGATAATTCAAATAAAAATGAATGTTCATCAGTAGTTGATGCAATGTTGAAACACTTCTTAAACCTGAAATGATTTTTGTAAATCCAGTGGTGAAATGCTGTGTGGCCACCTGACTAATGACTGAGTGAATGTCCACAAAACGGGAAGACTTTCTGAATGTATATAAGCAGTAGACTATTTTAGAAAGGAACATTTAAAAGATGAAAAAGAAGAATTAGGGAGAATCAATAAATTATGAATAATTTATTGCTATTGTGTGAGTGTAATCATGTAATCAATAAAACGTAACTGTAGTCTGATTACGAGTATTTTAAAATGTAATTTAATCTAATTACAAGTACTTAATTTTTGGAATCTGATTATGTAATCCAGATTACATGTAATCAGTTACTACCCAGCTCTGATTGTAATATAGACCATTTATGGTGAATTTCTAGCAACTACAGCATTTTTTAAATTATTATAATTTTTTTTTACAGTGTACCTTTATGTCCTTTTGAGACCTTTGACTTTTATTGTACAGTCAAAAAAAAAAAAAAAGTTGAAACATTTTTCAAAATATCTTCTGTCGTGTTCTGCAGAAAATAAAAAAAATCATAAGAGTTTGGAATGACATGAGGGTGAGTACTTATTGACAGAATTTTCATGTTTTGGTGAACTATCCCTTTAACATGTTCATGAATATTTGTGTGATGAAAAACCGGAATAGCTCGCCTGTCTTGAAGTCGGACAGAAACAGAATGTGTCTTTCTCTGTCAGGCCTAGATGAGTTTGTCAGAGTCTCTGTGAAAGAGTGAGACATGGCGTTTATAGCGCCGTAACTGTCTAATGACCGGCCGACGGAATGACAGAGCAACGCGGGCCTGGGCTTTGTTCAGCTTTATGGATTGACAGGGACATTCAGTGTGGATGAATTTTGTGTGTTTACGGCTCAGAGTGTAATGACACAGCTGGCAACTGGCTTAGGGCTGACATGCCAACACCTCCCACAGACACAACATGCTTACGGTTCATCTTGTCACCACGGGAGACCGCATCTAATGGGTAAACAAATGCAGCCATTACCAGGTCAGAGTCGGAGAGTAAATATATAAATGACTGTGGAGAAAAGGGTGGAAAAAAGTCCAAACACAAGCAAGTTCACATTAGACACTGACGACCCGGTGTATATATTGTAAGTAATTAGTTACAAATAGAAAAGGTTGGTCTGTGCATGTTTGTGTGCGAAAGAGCACGACAGTGTTGGATCGTTGAGTGATAGGGGAGATGGAGAGGGGAACTATGTGCAGAATTAAATTTGGTTTGCGGTGCTGGGGAGACAATTAAGAGTAACGCACACAGGATGACAGAGGAAAGGAATAATTACATGAGAGCACAAGGGAGAGAGAAAGAAAGAAAGAAAGTAGTTGAAACATGGAAGGTGGGACGGACTCATGTGGAGAGACAGAGCGAGATGCACTGATGTGTGACAGCCCCTTCTACAGGCCTGTCAGATCACACACGCACGCACACGCGCGCACGCACACACACACACACACACACACACACACACACAGATTCTCAAGCACACAGGTTGGAAGAGTCATACAAGGCCCATTGAAGTAGAAAACCATAGTGTTCATCCAGACTTTTAAAAGCGTAATATAAACATTCAATGTGCTGTGTAGACTCTATACAAATCTGCCCCCACAATCCACCCAGAACATTGAAACGCTACTTGAAAGCAAAAATTCTGTGAGATGTAACCTAATCAAAGCCAGTAAGAACATATTTAGGAGGTTAATTATTCATGTGGAGTGGAATTTTAACACTCAGTACGTTTACATGGACAACAATACTCCGATTTTAATACGATTAAGACAATACTCTGATTAAAGGGGTCATATGATGCGATTTCAATTTTTCCTTTCTCTTTGAAGTGTTACAAGCTATCAGTAATTATGTCCCCACTGGATGCAACAAATGCCTCATTTATAATGGGTTTTAATGTTTTTGTCTCGTCACTCCGAGACCCGGGACATGGCATCACAATATGGTAAGGGGCGTAACATTCCCGTAACATGCTTGAGGTATTCGGCCAATCACAACGCACTGGATAGCTGTCATGCCTGGAGCTGATCCGTGCTGGTTGCTGAGGAAATACTTCATACTTCAAATACTTCGCGCTGTGGATCGCCGGATCGGCTTTCACCGGCCCGCCGGCCTTCGCAACTGTACATGGCATCATCACGAAGACGAACTATATGTTTATGCGTGAAATTCCAGAGGGAACGTCGGATGGCGTCGCGTGGGGACGTAATGACGTGTGCCATAATCGAACTATGTACAATTACATGTAAAACGGGAACATGAAAGGAATATTCTAAAAGCCACACCATAATCATAATATTGGCTTATTTAGAATAAGGTAAATAATTAGATTACTGATGTCCATGTAAACGTAGTCAATAAGATGCAACTGTGGGTGGGGCTTTATGCAAAATGCATTAATAAAGAATGAGTGAGAAAAAATGAAAAAGTGAATCAGATCAGTTTCTATCTCTTTTGCTTTACTTTTGTTCATTACTGTGTATCATAGAAGCACAGAGAGATGCCAGTTTCGATGGTTATACTCCTTTAGATGACCTACTTATTTAATTATGAATTGTAGAAAGTTGTTTGAAAGACATAAATCAATAAAAAATATATTTAAAAGGACCTGAAGTATCAACAATTTTATGAGAACAAGAATTACAGAGATAGAAAGATATAGTCTACACTATATCTGTGGGCGTTTTAAGATGGCGCTGACGCTGATGGCTAGTTACACTGTGGAAGCTTCTGTCACGAAAACAAATTCCTCGTATGTGTAAACATACCTGGCAATAAAGCTCATTCTGATTCTGATTCTGATTCTGACTACTGTTCAAATGTTTAGGGTTGGTAAGAATCTTTTTTATGTGAAAGTATGGCTTTATTTGATTAAAAGACGTAAAAGATGTAAAAGAAAAAAAGGTAACACTTTATTTCGATAGTCCACTTTAGACATTTTATTAACAGTAAGTAACTTTGCAACTACATGTCAACTAGCAGTTAGTAGAGTATTAGTAGACTGTCTGCTTAATATCTTCTAACACTTTCTTTGTCAACTTATTCTACTAACCCTAAACCTACCCTAACAGTCTACTCTGAGAGTTAGTAGACATGTAGTTGCAAATTAATGAGAATTAGTTGACATGTAGTTACAAAGTTACTTATAGTTAGTAGAATGTCTAAAGTGGACTATCGAAATAAAGTGTAACCGAAAAAAAAGTTTTCTATTTGAATACATTTTAAAATCATTTATTAAAGTCATTTATTCCTGTATTGGCAAAACTGAATTTTCAGCATCATTACTTCAGTCCTCAGTGTCACATGATCCGTCAGAAATCATTCTAATATGCTGAGAAACATTTCAAGAAACATTTATTATTATTATTATCAATTTTGGAAACAGTTGTGTTACTTATATGCTTAATTATTGTTGTCTTAATATTCTAGATTAATGGAAAGTTCAAAAGATCAGAATTTATTTTAAATATAATTCTTTTGTAAAAATGTAAAGGTCTTTATTTTCACTTTTAATCAATTTAATGCATCCTTGTTGAATAAAAGTATTAATATCTTTCATAAAATATCTGATCATAAAAGAGGTCATGTACATATAGTCAGAAAGCTACATTATTAAAAACATCCTGTTTAATTCTAAAGTTGGAAAATGGTCATGTAAAACGAAATTACAATGTGCTGACAAAAATCTTGAAGAACACTAAAAATGCTCTATAAATCTCTTCCAGATGTCTAGATGTAAACTCTCACTGTTTGTAGCCCACATGAACAGAGAGAATAAGACAGAAAGATGGACTCAATGAGAAATAGGTACATTTGATGGTGAGATTAGGAGAGAGACAGCAACTGGACAAGACAGGAACAGAAGTAGTCTTTAATACGCACACACACCAGACACGCAGCTCTTCTGGTCAGACAGCCAAACTTGGCAAAGTCTCTGGGGTTCTGAGGGCTGAAAGTGTGGAGTGTGTGTGCCGTCCAGCTGTGATCTCTCTGCTCCTTGTCCAGTCAGCCATAGACAGCTGCCCTACTATGCTCAGAATTGTGACAGCCTGTCCAAATAGATAGTGATCCCACACTGTGTGTGTTCTGTGTGTGTGTGGGTGACCATCATCTGAGCTGGCTGACCACCGCTGGACCATCTGACTTATCTATGTCAGGCAATTATGATTTCTTGGTATCTAGAGAGAAACTTTGTTTGTTTAATATAACAAAACTAAGAAAGATTTACACATTAAAAAAGTTTTCAAAATAGGATAAGAAAAACAAAATAATTAAATGAAGTAAAATAATTTGCAAGTTGCCAAATGTTTTTTTTTAAAAGCAGAAATATAACAAAACTTAGCGAGGTTTACTCATAGAACAAGAAAAAACTTTTTCAAAATAGGGTAAGAAAAACAAAATAACAAAGTGAAAAAATAAAATAATCTGCAATTTGCAAAGTGTTTGTTTTGTTTTACACAGAAATATAACGTCTTTACACACAACACTTACACATAAACACAAGAAAAAACAGTTACAAATACGGTACAAAAACAAATAATTAAATAAAAAGTTAAATAATCTGCAATTTGTAAAGTTTTTTTTTTGGTAATAAGGTATTAGGTAATAAGGTAAGAAAAAAATAAGGTAAGAAAAAAAGAAGGAATATATATATATGTGTGTGTGTATATATATATATATATATATACACACACACACACACATATTAAAAAAAAAATTATATTGCTTCGATTATTAAATATTTTTACTGCCAAAAAAACTTGATGGTTTTAGATGGTGTTATAAAAACACGCAAAGTTAATTTGTTTTATTGGTGAAAAAATTATTTCTAGTGGTGTTTTTAGGCCAGAAAGGGTGCTCTAATTGACAGCGAGAACTACTTGTGAATGTAGACCACATTTCTGAAAACACTACAATTGTCTGGCCTGCATGATTTCCCCATGGTTCAATTTGACAAGAGAAACCGAGGCGAAAACTAGAGGGAGAGAAAGAGAGGAGTTAAAATGAGGGTATGTGGGAGGGTCTTTTTAGCATATGTCACATAACAAAATTCTACCTTCTCTTCCTTTTATCTCTGTCTGTCTGTCTTGCCAGATCCACAGTAAATCTGAACCGGACTCCCACTAAACTACAACCTGTCAAGGTCACAAGAAACAGTGACTACATTCACCATGCTTTTCTCATGGGTGCTGTGTTCTTTCACGTGGGATTTCGGTAACTCGCAGAGATGGAGATGCAGGCTGTGTGTCGTCTGAATGTTTTAGATTCAGTCACCGTCTTTCCATCGGAGTCGCTCTCATCAGTTTTGACCCAAATGCTGCGCTGTACACTCAAGTAATAAATCAAAAAGCATTCAAAGCCACTTTCGGTCAATTAAGGTTTGACAAATGAACTCATGTCGGTTGGACTCATTTATTAAATAACATTGACAAGACTTCTGTGTTATGGAAGTCACCTTTTGATATACTTTCGTCACTGTCACTATGTTTTCAGGCATCATTCATGATTTGTATTGTATTGAATTTGGACTGCATGATCTTATTGTACTGTATAATCTTTCTGGATTATTTGAGGACATGTGTGAAATGTGTTTATTTATTGCAGAGGTCTTGAAAAGCTGTTCTGCAGCTGGTTATAGCTCTCAGCGTGATTCAGTGCAGGCCTAAAGGCAAATATCGTGTGTTCTTGACTAGAAACAACAATTTAATGCACATTCAAATCTCACTGCACACTTTTAGTTCACCAAGGAACTATTACTCTTCTTTTTCATAAAAATACATGTGTATTTATATCGAAAATGTTGAGCTCATCAAACCAAATGTCATTCTGCAATATTCTTTAGCTTGTGAAGGCTCATGGGGTTTGTTTGGAAGGGATGTAAGGTGTAAGAAAAGAGCAAGATGGAGCATTTTACTGCTGACTTGCATGATTTTTTTATTCTCAAACACATCCATATCAAATCCTTTCTCTGCTCATGCAATACATTATTTAGTCCTACCAAAAACATTATTGGTTGAGCCAGTGGTCAGGATGCAATGATGCAAAGCAATGTTTGATGTAGCATAGAGCCAAAGTCTTCAGTCAACTTCTCTGTGAAATCTGCCTACAATTTGTTTGGATGCTTATTATTTTTATTTTTTCCACTTGGCACACAGTTCAGGATTGGATTGGCCGTGACTTTTCAAATAATTTCTTAATAAAATGTTTGAATCTCAAGACCCACTCAGCTGAAGGTGAATTCTGCTCACTGTGGTCTGATAGTGTAATTAAATAATTTGGAATTCTCATGAATTTACACTCAGAAATGTCAGTATACATTAAAACCAAACCTGAGGGACTAAAATTAATGTCTTCGAAATCCAACAAAGTATACTAATCATGGCTTTTGCAGGTCACATCTGCTGTCAAAATGTGTCTATTTTGGACTTCTATCTTTTTCCCATCTCTCCCACATTCATTAAATGTTTAAATGTGAGTTTGACAGCCTGGCAATGCTATTTTAGTATTATTTTTTATTTATTTTTTTTTAGCTTTAATTTATTTTCATTTTAGTTGTAGTAATTTTAGTACTTAAACTTAAGCTTATTGATTTCAGTTAGTTGCCAAGGTGACATTTCTAATTTTCATTTAAGATTTTCATCTAATATTTATGTTTTATGTTATTTCAACTTTATTTAAATGACTGAAAATTATTTTTAATAGTTTTAGTTAAAATGAACAACACTGGTCATTTAGTACCAAATGTCTCCTCTTTGATATTTTTGCCACTGTAATCACCTTTTATTTTTTGGAACTTGACAGCTCCTACAGTGTTATTTTAATATTATTCATATTTATGTTATTTCATTGAAATTTAGTTTAAGTTTTAGAAATTTTGTCATGTGCTTTCATTTTTCTTTCAGCTTTATTTTTCTTTCAGTTTTAGTTCTGTCAGTACTTCAACTTACACATATTTATTTCAGTTAGTTAGGCAGCATTTATAATTCTAAGATTTCCATTGAATATTTGTATTTTACTTCCTTTTTTATTTTTTTATTAACAATAACAACACTTGGCCCAGTCACCATTCATTTTCATTGAATGGAAGCGAGTAGCATGAACATTCTGCATCCTCAAGTGTTAAATCTTGAAGAAACTCCTAAATAATTGCCTTAGCAAACACCACTAATAAACAAACAGCTTCGTTTTCATGACTGAAATTTGAAATGAATTCTCTAGTGCTGAAATGTGAAACAGAGGTGAGGAGTATTGGGAGAGACAGATGAACAGAGGGAACATGAGAAAAAGAAAGAGGAGATCCAGAAAGAGGAGAGAGAGTAGCTCTTTTTTAAAACAGTCCATCCATCATGTAGCATATGGAGCGGTGAGGAGGAACAGATTTACCTCAACGAGAGGTGTGACGGTCATACACCCACATTCACACATGCAGAGATGCCCAACTCACAAGCACGGTGAAAAGCAGGACTGTCCACACACACAAACAGATACACACCCTCAGCGGCCCCAGTGGGAGTGGAAGGAGGCCTTGCCAAAGATGGAGACAAGGACACACACCAGCGCCTGCCCTCCACACGCCAGTCACGGCTGAATTGTGAGTGTGTGTGTACGTGTGTCAGGAAGACCTCTGGAGTGTGTTTGCATGGCCCTGAAGGTGTCGGAGTGTGCTGGGCTCACAGCGTGTCGGTTTCCCACCGGGATCGTGGTGAGGGACCGTCCCACTGGGGCTGTGGTGTTTAATAACTTGAGTGGAACGCGAGCCACACACATAAACACAAAACAACACAAACAAGCTACACCCACAACAGAGTTCGAGGGAAACTCTGTAGACCAAAACTAGGCCTAGTCTGAGACTCACATTCCCTTACCAAAACGTACTGTATTCATGCCATGGTACTTTGATATATACCATGGTACTCAATTACTACTATATACTGTATATGTATATTGTCATTGCATTCCAATGTACTTAAAGGGGTCTTATGATGTTGCTAAAAAGAACATTATTTTGTGTATTTGGTGTAATGAAATGTGTTTATGCGGTTTAAGTTTCAAAAAACACATTATTTTCCACATACTGTACATTATTGTTTCTCCTCTATGCCCCGCCTTTCTGAAACGCGTCAACTTTTACAAAGCTCATCAGTCTGAAAACCGAGGTGTGCTGTTACGCCCCTACCATACTGTGATGATGCCCTGTCAGGCCGGAGCGATGATTCAAAAACATGAAAACCCAACCAAGAGCTTGCAACACTCCAAAGAGAAAGGAAAAATTTAAATCGCATCATATGACCCCTTTAAAGGGACAGTCGGCCAAAAATGAAAACTGTCATTGTTTACTCAACCTCATGTCTTTTTAAATCTGCTTTCATTCTTCAAAGGCACACAAATGCACCATAAAGGATCATAAAAGTAGACTATATGATTTCTAAAGCCATGATAATCTACCGCTCCAGTGAACTTCCCTGCAAGTGAATCATTGAGCCATTGACTTGAACAAATCAGTCTGATTTGAATCATTCACACTGTGTTTATGAACAGGATAAAATGATCCACTGAGCAATTCATTGGTGACTTTATGGAGTTCTAAATGTTGTTGAAAGAAGCCTTTTCTGCTCACCAAGACTGCATTTATTTAATAAAAAATACAGTAAAACAGTAATACTCTGAAATAGTATAGTATAATTTAAATGAACTTTTGTCTATTTGAATATATTTTAAAATGTAATTCCTGTGATGGCAAAGCTGAATTTTTAGCAGTCATTATCCAGTCTTCAGTGTCACGTGATCCTTCAATCATTCTAATGCTGATTTGGTGCTGCTTACATTTACATTTATGCATTTGGCAGATGCCATTGCATTCAAGGTACACATTTACATTTTATCAGTTCTTCAGTTCTCATCTCAATCCTGTCACAATTCTTTCAGCACCACCACCCAATGTCTACTTCTATTTCCATCTACTTCTATGATCTATTAACATTGTAATCTTCATTAATTCAGAAGTCCAAAGTGGGAATTTAGAGTTTGAGTTAAGTCTTGTGCTTGATTTCTCCATGACAGACAGCAAGAGTCTTTCAATACTAATATCATTACTTAGTACTTCACCAGAGGGTCTCAGTCAAGCCCATTAATAGCAGCAGTCACCACTTTATAAAGCAAGTTTCAAAATTCAAATGAAAACCAATTTTATAGACAGCAAATTTGACATGCAGAGTAACAAAATATAGTCTTCCCTGCTGCAAATACCAGCTCAAACCAGCATGAAGGGTTGGCTAATGCTAGTTTGGAGCTAATTTAGCTGATGGATGATCTGAGCCATGCTGTTTACTAGCAAAATGTATCTGGTGAATCTAGCCAACCTTGTTTTCTTACTAGTTAAGCTAGTTAAGCAGAACACCAGTGTTTCACGACATCCAAAAGAAAGTTTTTTTTCAGCAGGGCTAAACTATAGATCCATTTTTGAATCATGTCAGCTGACTGTGAGAAATGGTTTCTTATGAAGTGAATGAGAGTATTTCTCTTTAGGAGGACTGAAGCAGCCTTTATTATTCTTGATTCTCCTGTCGAAATATTGTTCTGTAGAGAAAGCTTCACTAGCTATTGATCACAACCTTTTGACCCATCCCCATATCTCAAAGCAGACACCAGCTGCTATTGAACATAGGTCAATGTCTAACTATTTATCATATAGAGGTGAGAGTGAAAAGAGACTTAGATACTTCTTCACACACATTTTTAAGACATACACACACACATACACGTTGGTTTCACTACTGTATATTAGTATACGAACATCTCATAGACTTCTATTATTTTTGTATAACGTTGATGATACTTTTTATCGCCTAATCCAACTCCTAAACATAGCCCTCACAGAAACCCATGCAAAACAGATTTAAGTATAAACATGTTTAAGCCTTTTTATTTTACAAATGTTATATGTTCATTAGATTTCACTGTATTAGAGAGGACATTTTGGACCTCAGCATACAATATACAGTTTTATTATTGTATTCTGGCAAGGATATATATATATTGTATATACAGTTCCTTGCCAGAACTAGACTTTCAATCTTAATCTATATAAATCTTTAATAAAAATCTCTATATTAATTATATTATAATTAATGTAGTGCACACACACACACACACACACACACACACACACACGTTATAAATACATATTAATTTTATAAAAATTTGATAAGAATGATTATCAAAACAAAAGTATTTTCAAATTTAATACATTTAATTGTGTGAAATAGATTTAGCAAGACAAAGGAGTTGGCCATTTAATTCCAAAAAGGAATTAAAAAGAAAATGAAAATGTTCATGAACAAAAATCTGCATTTCAAATCTGTAATTTTATGTTAAAATTCTCACCAACATGCTCTTGATGTTCATGAAATAAACCAAGATCAAACACAGACTCCTACACACAAACATAGAGAATATTTGAGATGTAGACCCAGGATCTGTGACTTGGACACTAGATGATTAATTTCAGCCTATTTGTTCTTTCTGCCAGGCAAAGAAAAAACAGCTTACAAGAAAAGTGTCACAAATGTGTATTGACAAATTATTCACTGTTTAGTCTTTGCAAACCTAACTACTAAATAGCTAACTTTGTCAGGACTAATAACATCAAATTGACTTCCATGTATAAAACACTAAACAGCACTAACATGAACTAACTTGATCTGTCCGACTGTATGGAACTTGGTCTTTTCTGTGCCATCCAAATGCCTCATCTATGAATGACAATACTACTGTCTTGATTAGAGAGGTCAGGTTTGCCCAATGTTGTGTTGCCCTGACATTTCTTTTGGCCTTGGAACAATGGTTTTTGGCTGGGATTTCAGTGGATCAGAGGCACCTACAAGCCTGCTTTACCCACAGTTCCAGTCCAATGCCCCATTTGACCAGACTATCTGATGATGACCCTTGTCGATTTGGTCAACCTTTAGGAGGAACATCACTACAATTCCATTTAGTAGCAGGTACAATGTATCCTGCAGTGTCCTTATTCAAACTGTTTATATACATTAAACAAACTGTAAATATAAATATCTGTGTCAGTGTATATCTGTTTATTAGGGACATTGATGGCTGAAACTGTTTTAAGGCTGAAAGAGTTTTAAGAGCTTCAAAATAACTGGGCCCTACTATGAGGACCCCTAAATATGATGACTCTTCTTCCAAAATATAAAATCAGGTCTTTATATCAGCTATAAATGTATTCAGCTATATTATTTTAATTTACGAAGACTATTTATATTGTGTGAGAAAAATATAAAATATGACATTAAAGACAACAAATTATAGTGAATAATTGTTTCCAAAATTAAATAACTGGCTTTTACCATTGGATTGAATACTTTTATACATACATATTTGTCTATTGTGTACATATGTACTGTAATTGATCTATTGTTTTATATATATTTTATTTTATTTTCTATTTTATATATATTCTGTTTTATATCAATTCTGATATGCATATTTTTACTCTTATAAATAGTGCTTTTACATTAATTAATTAATTAATTAATTAATGAATTCATTCATTCATTCATTCAGGTAATGATACTAACAAAAACTTAAAAAAGTACTACGGTGTTCTTTGAAATACCTTAACAATAGTACAATTTTTATTGTACCTTTCCAAAACCCAAGGTTGCTTTAAAAGAATTGGGGGGAAAAAGAAAACATAACATAACCATAACAAATTACAATTCACAGACCAAGAGTTGAAGAGAAATATTCAGGGAGAGAGAGAGAGAGAGAGAAAAAGCGTTTTAAGAGTTTTGAAAGAAAGAAGGGAGAAAGCTCGACGGAAGCCACAATACCAAAATATCTGGCACCCATCATAGTGACCAGACTAAATTTAAAAGTCATTAACAATCACGCTTTAGAAGATCTTAAGGAACAAACAGGGGCATAAGTTTGAAGTAAATCATATAAATATGAAGGACCAAGATTATGAAGAGCTTTGTAAGTGAAGTCAATATGTAAGGAAACCGGAAGCTAGTGAAGGTAATAAAGAACTGGAGCAATGTGCTCATTCTTTCTTATGAGAGTAATCAATACCATATTTATCTTAATAAATATGGTATTAATTCTGTACCACAGTATATATACAAAGTACTATGGTATTAACACAAAGACAGTGATGCCTATAGGCTTATGATGCTGCCTACTATGCTCTTATTTGGAAATGGAATCGAAACAATAAACATTTTTATTTCTATTTTAATTCTTTATTGGAAGTCTTAAAGACCTGCAGGCCGCAGTTCAGGACTTGACACAGCACAACTCGACTTCAACCTCAGACTTGGCTCAAGTCAGATCCACTCACACACGCTCCTCCCACACACAAAGAGGAAAGTTATATAAAAGACATCACTTTAAAGCACCCAGCCAAAAAACACATGCACAGTACTCTCAAACAGACACAGTGTGAACTGTAATTAGTGCTGACTCTACTTCACTGCACCTCATCACACGTTCATGCTTTCTCACTCTCATGCACACACACATACATACACAGTAGGATGTGCAATTAGAGGTGTCCTGCTAAGCTCTGTAGCTGCACTCCGCTGCTGCCGTGTAACATCACCTCACACAGAGCAATGTCGCTGTCTTTCTTTCTTTCTCTTTCTCATTTACTCTGTTGCAACTTGCTTCTTTCTCCAATTTGTCTAAATTTTCTTGAAACTTCACATTTGTTTGCATGGTTTCTAATGAGAATTTGTTAATATTTGTGTGAAGCACTGATTATGAAATATCGCAGCAGTGTGTGTTTTGGCTTTGCCCGTGTGTGTCTGCCTCTCACCTTGTAAAATGACACACACTGCTGCTAGTGTCCCAAGATTAAAAATCTCTTTTACATAAATGTCCTGGCCAAAACAAGTAGCAGCAGATGATCTCACAATGTTATTTAAAGGAATAGTTCACATAAAAATGAACATCCGCTGAAAGTTTACTCACCTTCAGGCCATCTGAGATTTAGATGAGTTAGTTTGGAACAGTGTTAATTTTGACAGCATATTTTTTATTTAGTTTTAGTCATAGTCTTTTGACTAAAATGCCATTTAGTGTTAGTCATATTTTAGTCATCTGAATTGATTTAGATTAATCTTTAGGGCTACTAAAGTTTTTCAGTCAAGAGCAGTGCGTGATTTTCTGTCTTTCTTTTGTTGCTTGATTAACATCAGTGACTCGGACAATAGCAACTAAATTTGGCTGCTATCCCTTTAAAACCGAATGCACAGCTGCAATGGATGCAATGTACTGATGCACGTTCTCCCTACTGTTTACATTCACTTAAGACGTAATCAACTGTGTTTACATGAATACTCGTCAAAACGGACAATTCGACATCTTGTGTGTAATTCTCCGTTCATGCGACGCGAAAGAGTACTCGCGCGCTGTGAGCCGTGCTTTGTGTGTAGGCCTATGTCTCCGCTCAGAAAACCGGACCGAATTGAGTTCTCTCTTGCGTAGTCAGATTTATCCATATGTCTGCTCTTCTCTTACTCCCACATATTGAAATTTTTTTAACGTTTTATGCGACGTGCAGCAAGCGTAACCTCCGAACCACGCAGCAGATTCGTTCTGAATGAATGTCATCCCAAATCGTCCCTCCCTAACATTTTCGTCTCGTTATTATTCGTTGACGAAAATGTCAATAGATTTACGTCAAATTTAGCATTACATCGCTTGCTGACCAATGGATCCTCTGCAGTGAATGGGTGCCGTCAGAATGAGAGTTCCAATAGCTAATAAAATCATCACAATAATCCGCACGACTCAGTTAACCTCTTGTAAAGTGAAAAGCTGCATGTTTGTACTAAAGAAACGTTTTTAACATTAAACTGTTGCTTCTGGCAATCCTCTACTCATAATATTGCTTTCTCTAAATCAGGAGAGAAATATTCACATATCAAGCTATGTTTACAAATGAAAACAGTCCAAATCAGTTCTAAACAAATATTCTGCTGGATTTTGATGTGAGAGGACAACAGAACATTTTCATTGGAGTAAGCGTTATTATGGACTATGAATTCTCATTCTGACGGCACCCATTCACTACAGAGGATCCATTGGTGAGCAAGTGATGCAATGCTGAATTTCTCCAAATCTGCTTACATTAAGTAACAAAACTCATCTACATCCTGGATGGAGAAAATTCTTGGCAACAAAACATTTTTGAACAAAACATCAACACTTACAGATACATGCATACAAATTATTTTCAAATAGATTTTTCATTTACCAGTTCACAGATTAAAGATTTAAAACTTCTCATTGACATTAGACTTTATATCTTCAAGTAAGTATCCAACCGGTAGGTGCAGCACCTCAAAAAGCTTGATTCCTTAATTTGATACTTACAGATAGAACTGAAAGGACACAATTTCTGGGAGCGTCAAGAATATGCCCCAATATTTTTCTACATATTAGGTAGACAAAGATATGCAATTAATGCAATATAGGTTTATATGAACAAATACCAATGCAAGCCTACCAGCCTACTCTTTTATACAGCTCACAATGATGAGTTTTGAAATGAAAACTGATTACTGCTGGTAGTCCCTGAGTGGCATATTACATGCTCATAATTTTCTATAAAAATGTATTAATAAGAGTGTTTATTGTATCATGCGTCCCAGCTGAGTCTGTTGAAGCCATGATTGAGCTCATTAAAAGTAGACATTTAAAACTGGAACATAATTTATATTTACAGTGACATTATTAAATCTCTCAGCTGAAAAAAGTTTTAGCATGCTTTAATAAAATGCTATTTATTAAAACCAACTCTTTTTTGCATGTGTCTTGATAAAACTGTCATCCAAACTTGTACAATTTGTGCTTTTCGGTAATGAAGGTAACTTTTTGCCACAACAGTACAGTGCATTCACTCATTGGTGATTAATAAAAAAGATTTTAGCCATCTTATTAATCATTTTATTGGGGATATAGAATGCCAACTGATATTTACAGTATATGCATTTTATAAAGGTAGTCTACTATATTGTTAAAGATTTCACTCATTTACATTACAAGCTACCAGAATCGTACTTTTTGGCCATTTTGGCCATATATCAACCAAATTGCAAACTTTTGCTGAGTTTGGGGCGCTGAATAAAACTGAGGTGTTTTTTCCTCCTCGAGTGTGAGCTTCATATTCCCCTATACACTGTAGCTCAATAAACTGTTCCATTAAAAAAAAAAGAATTCTGACTATTATTCTATATGTCAGGCTTTACAGGGTTAAGGTTGATATATTTACTGTATACATTTGTGCCAATAAACTGGAGCAGTTATTAACTTACCTCAGCAAGATTCTCTTCAAACTGTTGATCATGGCAATACTTCACCCGAAAGAGAAAACTTGCCAAGAAATATAATAAAAAAAATAGTTTATACATTTTGGGTTTTGGGAAAATAGGATTTCTAAGAGGAAATACGAGGATGGTAACGGGGTAGGGAGAGAAGCAGTACCTGTGGAGGCGCCCCATTTTGTTTTTCACCAAATCTCTCCTGCTTTCTTTCTTTCTCCATCCTTTTCCCTGTCTGTGGTGGGCACAGTTGTTGTGTGTATCAGTGTATTCAGGCTCTATGCTCCTAATTGGCTGTTAGCACTAAACTGCAGGCAGGTCCCAGGGAAGCCAATCTGCCTCAGAAAAGAGTAAACACAAACACACAAACACAAATAAACACATAAAGAAAAGGTCTGCCAAGCACAGAGGCACAGTGGGACTTCACTTTCCCAAACGTCACATAGCACTGAACCATACATCATTACTTTGATGGATGTTTAAACATATCTTGAATGAAGGATCAGCAACAGCAACGGGACAGAAACAGGCTATGTTCGTAATGGAATACTAGCAGTTTACTGTGCAGTATATACTGTGTATATATCTGGAAAAATTTGGAAATGGTATGCTGTTTGCATAACGACAAATGTTTCTAATATTAATATGGTACAATGTTGCCACTATGTTGCATTTGCAGTTTAGTGAGTGCCATCCAGTTAAAATCTCAGAAATATTTTTAACTTTCAATATTTTTGCACTTTTAACTGTAAATATGAAATATTAAAAAAAAGTTTGCATATTTGTTTTTGTTGAGTATCATATTTAATACATCAGGCTTTTATGGCTCTTATAGTATGATATAGGAGAATATGGAGCTCACATTTGAGGAGAAAAACACCTCACTTTTATTCAGAGGCCCAAACTGAGCAAAAATATGCAGCTGCTGACATTTATATGGCCAAAAAGCACTTAAATGCATATACAGTCAAACCAAAATTTATTCAGACACCTTCAACATTTCACACATTATCACAGTTTATTCACTATAGTTTAGAATATGTAATAAAATATGACAAGAACTCAGTTAAACTGTGTAAGAACAAATTCATCTTCATAATATCAGATAACAGTTAAGCAAAACATGGTCAGGTCTAAGTGTTTGAATAATTTTTGGTCCCAAATTTTTATCAGTTTGACTGGTAGTCCACTGTATAAAGAATTTTTGGGTATAATATGTCACAGTTTACTTTATTTTGCTATCCTCACTTACATGAACTATAGTGTCCTGCACCCACTAGTAAAAAACAAAAATATAAAAAATTATATCTGGTGTCTGAATAATTTTTGGTTTCACTGTAAATATCAGTTGCCACTCTATATCTCCAAATAATGTCAATAAGATGATATTTAAATACTTTTATGATCTTATACTCTGCAGTTTTTATTGAGGGGCAAAATATAATACAACACAATGCAGTTATGATTGAGAGATGTACAAACAAATGTTCCTCAAAAATCTGACGTGTCATATTTGATATTCACAAGTTATTCTGACACTTACTTGATAAAAATCTGTAAAGATTTCATTTCAAAGTAACCCTTGCACCACAACCTGAAGGTGGACGTTTTTTTCAATGACACCAAAACTTGTACTTTTACTTGCTAAAAAAAGTATCAACTATCAAACATATGACAGTAGGCGCACATTAGATTGTGTACAACAGGTATTTGAGCAACGTTTTGATCATGTCAATAATGTAGAGGCCTTTGCGATGTTTGCTATGATACAGTATAGACTTTATAAGGTTCATTCAATTTCAACCCCATAACATGCTATTCCGAACACAGCCTAAAAGTCTATTTTGGACAGAGTCCGCTCTCTGTTCTCCTTGAGAATACAGGTAGTGGACGGAGTCTGTGCACGCTCATGTGCCCTATGTATGGATAGCTTCTGCTCTCCTCTCAGTACTCATTACGCTGCTGTCAGTGTCTCAAGGCTTCCAGCCAAGCCTGAGTCCTGAAACGTGCTTCATATCCATAATTTTTTTCCACAAGACCCCAACCATAAATGCTTTATCTTTTATCTAAATATTATCTCTTAGGATCAAGCATTATCTAAAATATCCAAATTCAATTCAACACATCACACAGACAAGAAAAATATAGTCAAAAATAAGGACAAATGAACAACGACAGCGTTATCCACACGTGTCTCCACACACATCACATTTCTGTCTGCCTACACTGGGGACTTAATTATTGGCTCAGACTTGACTGGAGACAGACTTTTTATATTATTAACATCACTTCATTTCCATATTAATACTAGAGAACGTTTCTTGTTAAAGAGAAAAGAGCTCATCTTCAAACAGAGGAAAAAAGCACCTGCTGAAAAATACATCACTTTGTTCAATGCCAATATAGTCAAACTGCGTACAGCTTAGAAAAGCGGAAGGTCTCGTTTTTTGTAGAAATAGGAGATTATACTAAAAAGAACATGATGACTTTTATATTCCAATAAATCCATTTGTACTTGTCTCTCTATTGTACCATATCCCCTGGGTCCTTGGCTTTGATTTACATCCATATTTTTGGGGTTCCTTCATTCGGTTTTTCTTCTCTTCATCTGACATGCTTAATACCTGCGATATAACAGGGATATTGCAACAGAGTAGTTAAATCTGTCATCTATGTCTACTCTACGCTGTGAGAAGACCCTCGTTTGGCTGGTTTGTCTGCGAGTGAGTTTTGTTGGGAACTTTTCTGTGGTGTTTGAAGAGACTTTCACAACTCTGTGCCAAAGGTTCAGGCCAGTTACAAGAGTCCTCAGGTTGTTTTCCGAGAAAATGCAATGATGAAATGTGGGTGAGAACACATTTTTTTCAATATATACACTACAGTTTGGGGTTGGTAAGATTATTTATTACAGTAAAAATAGTAATATTAAAATGTTAAATAACTGCTTTCTATTTGAATATATTTTAAAATATAATTAATTTGTGTGTTGGCAAAGCTGAATTTTCAGTAGCCATTACTCCAGTCTTTAGTGTCACATGATCCTTCAGAAATATAAAATGCTGATTTGATTTAAGAAGCATTTCCTATTATTATCAGTGTTGAAAACAGTTGCACTGCTTAATATTTTGGTCAAGTCAAGTCAAGTCACCTTTATTTGTATAACGCTTTATACAATACTGGTTGTGTCAAAACTGGTACACTTGCCTGTGTGGTCAAAACTGGTATTTTTTTCAGTATTCACTGATGAATTGAAAGTTCAAAATAACAGCATTATTTGAAACATTTTTATTTTGTAACAATGTAAGTGTTTGCTATCATTTTTGAACAATTTAATGTGTTCTTGCTTTTTTCACTATTTTAATATAAGGAAGAAAATGTAACAATATTTTACCTCTTTGTGCCAATTTAGCAATAAACAGCAACACACAGCACAATTTTGGGCTGATATAAGAGCCCTCGGTTTTATATCACAGGCTGAATGTATATTATCCCACATATTTATATTGTTTTACAAAAACATTTGAATACATATAAAGTGCCACTCTGAAAGTTTCATTAGATTATTTTGTGAGTGCCATTGAATCGACTGAATGCCATTTTTGAATCGATTAATTGAAAGGATTAATTTGAATCGATTCATTCATTCAAGTGTTTTACTACTTAAGTATAAAAGAGATCCTCATCATTTGTCATATATTGCCAGCACATCATTTATCTTCATACCTACTTAACGGCAATGCAGCTTAGTTCATACAAGTACTAAAAATCTCTCTTGCAATGCAGATGAAGATGAAGCTAAAACACTCGACGCATGGAAATGTTTGATTTAATGCTTAATTCATCATTTTCACTATAAAAAACTTGTGCAGAGCATTAAGTGTTTTGTAAAGCTGCCACAGTGAGTAATAGATTGATGAATATTCCATCACTAGACTATAAACATGTTGGATTAGAATCATATTCCTGTTCTATCACTATGAATCATAAATAATAATAATAATAATAATAATAATAATATGAGATCATTCTGTCACATCTCTGACGAGTTATCACACAGATTTGTCTCCTTTATGACACTTTCCATTCAGAGAAACATTTGGTATTTGTTCGCCAAGGGCAATTATGCCTCATCACAAAAAAATAAGACATGTCACATTTATGCAGAGACATATGTAGTGCATTAGAAAGCTCTTCAGGATTCAATGATCTCCGTGAGCATATGTATAAGTGATCGTGTGCACACAAACCTAAAGGGGATTCGCCCTGAGGACAACTCCACATGTTATGGTGGTACGCACTGCAGGCGGCTGTCAAAAATCCGGGTATACACAAACAAACACACACTTACCCATAATCCCTCACTGATGGGAGACTGACATGAAACACAATGTAGAGACATAATTAATTAGCCTGTTTCACTGTCTGTCTCTTCACTAATATATTCAGAGGCTTCAGCTGCTCGGCTGTGACAGCTTGTTGGTTTAGATTGCGAGAGTTGATCGTACCAGATCTTTAACACTTCATCAGCCTCTTAAAAGACGTACAGTATCAGCAGAATGCTGTTACAGGTGAAGCTCATCCAAAAATGCAAATACCTCATGACATTCCAAACCTGTTATTTCTTCCTTTTAGTACATATTTTATTTAATACAGTGCTTCTGAATCCACACCGTATCTTTTAGCATAAGCCTGAACATGACTAATCAGACTAATCGTGTCTGAACTGTTGGGATTTCATGAACAGGACACTGATACGCCACTGAATCACCATCATGAGGCTTCGAATTAATTCAATCAGGAGTCAACAAAGCTTTCTTTGTATCAGGACTGAAAAGCCAGTTCACAACATATAGAAACCCCGATGTCTTGTGACCACCAATGGATGGAACCATTATGTCCAAACAGGAAAAGGATGAGTAAATTAACTGATGCCCTCAGGGATATACACGGGATATACAGCGTGACGCCACATAACTTTTGACCACCTGCTTCCTGAATGACTGAAACCCTTACGTTTCTTGTGTCACAGACAAAGAAACAGAACCTTGCATGACGATTTTAAAAGACAAATCGTTTAAAACTCATGAGTAGTGAAAATGTATCCACTGGATGTGTTATGCCGTATATATATATATATATATGCTTGATGTGTTTCATGTAATCGGTGCAACTTTAATCAGTGTTTATTACCTTCTTTTTAGGAAATAAGGTTATTAAAATGTGGTAATATGTGAAGTTTAATCTTGAACGGATGGGCACGACAAATGCCGAATGTTGAAATGAAGTAAAATTTAATAGTGGGTACAAGACTCGCATTAGGAAACTTTATAAAAGTATCAACCAAGTCTGCGCAAAGATTTTTCTCATGTGATGAATTGAAGACCCTTTGTTAATGTATGCACGCTCCGCCCTGCAACAGCGTCTGATTGGAAGATCGCGTCGTGGGGCGGACCAAAGGTCATTGAAATCAGTTTTAATCAGGTTGATATCGAATTTTCAAGATTCGATTCCTTTCAAACCCTGACTGAATTAATAGTAATTAATTCCCTAAAATAAAATAAAAGTAATCAAGTCATTACAGAACTGTTCAGTTCCCTTTCAGTCGGTCACTCTTGACGTCACTTCGGTGACCGACGAATTGGGATCTCGCTTAGAGAGACCAATCCACTTCGAGTGTAAACTAAACGAGCCAATGCACATTGGCATGTGATAATTGCATCCAGCTGCTGCTGATCACAGCGTGAGCATAAAAAGGCAGCCGGTGCAAAGCATTCCAGCTTTTCGTTTCGGAGCCGAGCGACAACATCGTTCTGCTCCTTCCAAACTGCTTCGAGTGTGACAAGTCTAGCGTGCTCTAGTGAGCTTCTTATGTTGGCGGACGGTGCTTCAGTGGTGGTCGTTCCTGTGTCGAGTGGGTTGCGCACTTCAGGCTGCACTACCCCCTGTCGTGCTGCAAGCGGTCGTCTCCCCTGTGCATCTCAATACGTAAAAGAGCATTTCCTTGAAAGAGCCTTTTTCTCTAAAAGATCTTACACGGGTGAGTCTTTGTAAAGACGACGGATCGTCTTTTTAAAGATGCCATTTCACCTGTGCATTTCTGGATGCGGCCGTTACCTGGCACCGGGTGATGGTCATGATCGCTGCCTCACATGTCTGGGCATTAAACACGCTGAGGTGGCGTTCGCAGATGAGTCATGTTCCCATTGCAGGAAGATGACCATCTCAGAGCTGCGGGCCAGGCTCCATTTCCTCTGCCGCGATCTAGTGTTCGTCCTGGCGGCAGCCAGGCGAGGACTACTTTGGGCAGTAGCACGGGCGGTCTGAGGGTTACAGTGGTGGCAAACCCCTCAGGGAACCAACCCTCGGGGGACCATCGCTCCTCTAGTGCTTCGCAACCAGTTGAGCCGCCAAAGGAATGCGCTGGGCCCTCGTCAAAGAGCATACCAGCGGTATCCTTCGGTTCCCCTCCCGACGACCGGATGTCGATCACTGCATCAGAGGGAGAGCCCTCTGGAGAGGAAGATTCGGCTGCGCTGCTGCACTCCGGGACGGTGGCAACACCTGAATCGATGTCGGCTATGCTTTCCTGGGCCGCCGAGAAGGTAGGGCTCGAGTGTAAACCTCCACCGTGTCCTCAAGGTTGGACGATTGGTTTCTCGGGGTGGCTCGCGCTGGTTCTCAGCTCCCCGCCCCGGTGCCTTTCTTCCCGGAGGTGCATGAGGAGCTCACCAGGTCATGGACAGCACCTTTTGCTGCCAGAAACCGACCTGCTGGTTCCTCTTCCCTCACCACCCTCGACGGGTGTGCAGCTAGGGGGTATACGGCGATCCCCCCGGTGGAGTGGTCGGTAGCGATGCAGTTGTGTCCTAAGACCACCGGACCACACTCATCCTCCTCCGTCGCCAGCAGGCAGCAGCGAGCGGTTCGAGAGCGTCAACAAAGTCCCTACTCACGCACCCTACGCCAAACTGTGGAACCAGGTAAGCGTTTCACTGCACACTCAGACCCCTCTTCGGTCCACCCACAAGCCGCCCAAGTTGGGTCCCTGCGTTTCACCTCGCTGCCCTACTGCGGGTACAATGGTGGTTCCGCTGGTCCCGCTTGCACGGTATCTGGGTGCCTGGCTAGCGCTACCCAGCCCATCTCGCTGGCTTCTGTGGACCATCAGCCTCGGCTATGCGATTCCGTTCACCCGGCGTCCCGCCAAGTTCAGTGGCATCCGCTTCACGGCAGTGAAGGCGGCCGATGCTCCTGTCTTGCGTGCGGAGATCGCAGTCCTACTGGCGAAGTGATAGTGCCGCTCCCTCCAGCTGAAGACGGGGTTTTACAGCCCCTACTTCATTGTACCCAAGAAAGGCGGTGGGTTACGACCAATCTTGGATCTGCGTGTCTTGAACCGGGCCCTTCACCGGTTACCGTTCAAGATGTTGACACAGAAACGCATCTTCGGCCGCATCTGTCCCCGAGATTGGTTTGCAGCGATCGACCTGAAGGATGCGTACTTTCATGTGTCGATGCTTCCGCGCCACAGACCATTTCTGCGGTTCACGTTCGAAGGATGTGCATATCAGTACAAGGTCCTGCCCTTCGGGCTGTCCCTGTTTCCCTGTGTCTTCACGAAAGTTGCGGAGGGGGCTCCTGTTCCCCTCAGAGAGCAAGGTGTTCGCATCCTCAACTATCTCGACGATTGGCTTATACTGGTGCAGTCTCAGGATCAGTTGTGCAAGCACAGGGACCTGGTGCTCCGGCACCTCAGCCAGTTGGATCTTCAGGTGAACTGGGAAAAGAGCAAACTCTCCTCGATGCAGAGGATCTCTTTTCTCGGTATGGAGTTGGATTCGGTCGAACAGACAGCACGCCGCACAGAGGAACGTGCGCGGTCAGTGCTGAACGGATTGAATTAATTCAAGGGCAGGACAGCGGCCCCACTGAAACAATTTCAGAGGCTCCTGGGGCATATGGCAGCTGCAGCGGCAGTTACACCACTGGGGCTGCTTTATATGAAACCGCTTCAGCACTGGCTTCATGGCCGAGTCCCGAGGTGGGTGTGGCAGCACGGCACTCACCGGGTCCAAGTTACACCGGCCTGTCGCCAAACCTTCACCCCGTGGTCAGACCTTTACGTTCCTCCAGGCAGGAGTGCCCCTAGAACAGGTCTCCAGGCATACTGTGGTTTACACGGATGCCTCCACCACCGACTGGGGGGCCACGTACAATGGGCACGCAGTGCCTAGAGTTGTTAGCAGTGTGCCTTGCCTTGAACCGTCTCAAAGGGCGCTTACGGGGCAAACACGTGCTTGTCCGAACGGACAACACAGCGACTGTTGCGTACATCAACCGACAAGGTGGTCTGTGCTCCCGTCGCTTGTCGCAACTCGCCCGCCACCTCCTCCTCTGGAGTCAGAAGCATCTGAGGTCGCTTCGTGCTGTTCACTTTCCTGGGCTGCTCAACCGGGCAGCCGACGAGCTGTCTCGAGCTGCGCTCCCGGGAGAATGGTGACTCCATCCC
>NW_015552614.1:354247-363325 GCF_001515605.1 Sinocyclocheilus anshuiensis | reverse complement strand
GTTTTCCCAGTGCTATCCAATCTCACTGAGTGGGTAGTGCTATGACAACGGTGACTGGTCTTCTTGGCTACACCAAAAAGGGGCGCAGGCGGCTCGCACATGACACTGGAAGGGGCAGCATCCATGGCGCTTTGGTAGGGATCCCAATTCGTCGGTCACCGACATGACGTCGAGAGTGACTGACTGAAAGGGAACGTCTCGGTTACATATGTAACCCTCATTCCCTAAAGGAGGGAATGGAGATGTAATGTCCCGTCGCCACGGCTGCTGTACCACCGCTGAGCAGCTGGGTCACCGGCTCGGCTCCTCAGCGAAAACCTGGTATGCGTTGCACCGGCTGCCTTTTTATGCTCATGCTGTGATCAGCGGCAGCTGGATGCAATTATCGCATGCCAATGTGCATTGGCTCGTTTAGTTTACACTCGAAGTTGATTGGTCTCTCTAAGCGAGATCCCAATTCGTCAGTCGCCGACGTGACGTCTCCGTTCCCTCCTTCAGGGAACGAGGGTTACATATGTAACCGAGACGTTTCACTGTCTAATGTAGGTTGAAGCTCAGCGAAGTAAAATTTAAAGCTTCTAGTGTAATTTGAGTCAGAGATTATCTCCACAGACCAATTACAATCAACCAGATCTTCTCGTTTCATTTGGTTCCATTGTTCTCCCTTGTGACATGTCAACATGAGCAGGAGCACGGCATCATTATGATCAGTCAGCATCCTCCCTGGACAGTTTTGGACTTTTCACAAGCATCTAAATTTCCATGTAAATAGATTTGCTTCTTACAAAATATGGCTGTTATTAGCAAATATGGCTGTTAGAAAATATGAGATAAATCTATATTTTTACCCCTTTAAGACTAAATCCAAAAGATAAAATAAAGGATTTGAATATCCAGTATATATATATATATATACACTACCGGTCAAAAGTTTGGGATCAGAATGATTTTTAATATTTTTTACAGGAGTAGGCTTCAGGCTGCATTTATTTGATCAAAAATACAACATTTTTCTATTTTAATATACATTAAAATATAATTAATTCCTGTGATGCAAAGCTGAATTTTCAGCATCATTACTCCAGTCTTCAGTGTCACATGATCCTTCAGAGATCACTTAGTATCACAGGAATAAGTTACATTTAATAATATATTCAAATAGAAAACAGATTTTTTATTGTAATATTATTTCACAATATTGTTGCTTTAATAATAAGCCAGTGAGTGGATAATTTATTTTTATTTAGTTTTAGTTTTTTGTTTTCGGCGAAATTATTTCCAGTCTTTTGCAAATAAGATAAGATAAAGATACCGGTGACTCTAAACTGCAACTTCCTACTTTATTAACTTTCTAAAGTGTTAAATTAAGTGGAAAAGACAAGTCCAAAAACACCTATTATAGCTGGATCTGGCAACACAGAGGCTGCGCCCGCGCCCTCACTCACAGCTCTCTCAAGCCTCGTTCACTCCGCCAGCGTCCCGCAGCGATCATTTTCATACCAGGGACGCTAAAAATTCTTGCTAACTGTCTAAACTGAATTATACATGTCATGCAGGCATTCATATGAGGACTTTAACAGCAAATTAGTCATTCAAGGAACACATTTTATTTTTGAACATGAAAAATGTACCGAGGTCCGGACCTCGGTGGCCTCATAGCTGGTTACCGGCCTGCCGGCGAGAGCTCAGATTCGGCTACAATCTGGGGGTTTTATTGCAGACCTTGAACATTAATATGCAACAGCAGAATCAGAGCAAAAATCATAGTGAGGGCACGACCTTAATCATAGAAATTATTTACAGTACTGAAGTGTTGAAAAGCATGTGATGGTTTAACATTTACTCTACAGCACCCACACTGTGCCTGTTACTCAAACGATCATCTCTAATCTGTTTTACCCAGCAGGCCATGGGGTAATCCATTTATAACACATGTGCCATCATGTGATGTCTTCCATGCTCTGCTATTGGCTGCAGGGCATCAGTTCACTCTGCCAGAATGGCTGACAGTCAAAGACCTCCAGTGGCTCAGGAGCATCATTTTAAAGGTTAACATGTAATACAGTGAATTGGGTGCTGCTCTCTAATATCGAATCAGACTGTGTGCCATCTATGTGTGCATGTGTACTGCTGTGGGGGAGAATATGAATTCTCTCATTGCAACCTTTTCTGTTCTCCTGTTTTCCTTTCCTTTCGTACTAAAACTTTCAAGACTGCTTCTTAACACATTTAAGTACACTTTCAAAAATATTTAAATAAGTACGCTATTTTGATGTATTGACTATACTAAAGCACATGTAAAGTGCTGGATTATAATATTAATTGTAATGTGCTATTCAATATTACATTTAAAGTTAATATATTTTAAATGCACTAAACTGCAACTTCATCATTACAATTTATAAAAGCCTAAAGTCTTGAGGTTTGGAACAACATGAGGGTGAGTAAATGAGGTCAGAAATGTTAATTTTTTGGTGATGTTCCTTTTAAACTCTTGTATTAATGCTGACAACAGTGTTATTTTATAGTATTATTTATTTACTATTATAGTATATATTCAAATTTTAATTAGCTTTCATTTTCATAACTTTGTAATGTGCTTTTATAATTTTATTTTTGAATGTTTCTAATTAGCTTTAATTGATTTGTATTTCAGTTTTAGTAATTTTAGTTCTTAAACTTATTTTAACGTAACAAACCTATTATATATATATATATATATACACTACCGGTCAAAAGTTTGGGATCAGAATGATTTTTAATATTTTTTACAGGAGTAGGCTTCAGGCTGCATTTATTTGATCAAAAATACAACATTTTTCTATTTTAATATACATTAAAATATAATTAATTCCTGTGATGCAAAGCTGAATTTTCAGCATCATTACTCCAGTCTTCAGTGTCACATGATCCTTCAGAGATCACTTAGTATCACAGGAATAAGTTACATTTAATAATATATTCAAATAGAAAACAGATTTTTTATTGTAATATTATTTCACAATATTGTTGCTTTAATAATAAGCCAGTGAGTGGATAATTTATTTTTATTTAGTTTTAGTTTTTTGTTTTCGGCGAAATTATTTCCAGTCTTTTGCAAATAAGATAAGATAAAGATACCGGTGACTCTAAACTGCAACTTCCTACTTTATTAACTTTCTAAAGTGTTAAATTAAGTGGAAAAGACAAGTCCAAAAACACCTATTATAGCTGGATCTGGCAACACAGAGGCTGCGCCCGCGCCCTCACTCACAGCTCTCTCAAGCCTCGTTCACTCCGCCAGCGTCCCGCAGCGATCATTTTCATACCAGGGACGCTAAAAATTCTTGCTAACTGTCTAAACTGAATTATACATGTCATGCAGGCATTCATATGAGGACTTTAACAGCAAATTAGTCATTCAAGGAACACATTTTATTTTTGAACATGAAAAATGTACCGAGGTCCGGACCTCGGTGGCCTCATAGCTGGTTACGGGCCTGCCGGCGAGAGCTCAGATTCGGCTACAATCTGGGGGTTTTATTGCAGACCTTGAACATTAATATGCAACAGCAGAATCAGAGCAAAAATCATAGTGAGGGCACGACCTTAATCATAGAAATTATTTACAGTACTGAAGTGTTGAAAAGCATGTGATGGTTTAACATTTACTCTACAGCACCCACACTGTGCCTGTTACTCAAACGATCATCTCTAATCTGTTTTACCCAGCAGGCCATGGGGTAATCCATTTATAACACATGTGCCATCATGTGATGTCTTCCATGCTCTGCTATTGGCTGCAGGGCATCAGTTCACTCTGCCAGAATGGCTGACAGTCAAAGACCTCCAGTGGCTCAGGAGCATCATTTTAAAGGTTAACATGTAATACAGTGAATTGGGTGCTGCTCTCTAATATCGAATCAGACTGTGTGCCATCTATGTGTGCATGTGTACTGCTGTGGGGGAGAATATGAATTCTCTCATTGCAACCTTTTCTGTTCTCCTGTTTTCCTTTCCTTTCGTACTAAAACTTTCAAGACTGCTTCTTAACACATTTAAGTACACTTTCAAAAATATTTAAATAAGTACGCTATTTTGATGTATTGACTATACTAAAGCACATGTAAAGTGCTGGATTATAATATTAATTGTAATGTGCTATTCAATATTACATTTAAAGTTAATATATTTTAAATGCACTAAACTGCAACTTCATCATTACAATTTATAAAAGCCTAAAGTCTTGAGGTTTGGAACAACATGAGGGTGAGTAAATGAGGTCAGAAATGTTAATTTTTTGGTGATGTTCCTTTTAAACTCTTGTATTAATGCTGACAACAGTGTTATTTTATAGTATTATTTATTTACTATTATAGTATATATTCAAATTTTAATTAGCTTTCATTTTCATAACTTTGTAATGTGCTTTTATAATTTTATTTTTGAATGTTTCTAATTAGCTTTAATTGATTTGTATTTCAGTTTTAGTAATTTTAGTTCTTAAACTTATTTTAACGTAACAAACCTATTTTATTTCATTTAGTTGCCAAGGCAACATTTTTAATTTAAACAAGTTTTTCATCTAATTTTTATATACAGTATTACTTTATTTCAGGTTTCCTTAATTAAGAAAGTAAATTAAAGGAAGAGGGAAGTCATGGACTCATTCTTCACAACTTTAACTTGAGGTCATTTTCATGAAATAATCATAACATGAAGGAAATTTATGTTCCATATCATATAGACAAGTTAGTACAAACATTTTAATTGAACATCTGTCACTGTTGCTTTCACGTGTCATCAGTTGCTGTGCTCCTATTCATTTGACAGTCATTGTAGGAATAGTCACACCACAGGATTGCAACTGAAAATCTCTGGCGCTGTCATAACTTTGTTGTAGATTATGAATTCATTGCAAAGGCACATTATTGAACATGTCACACTAAGCAATCAAAGCCTGCTGATTTTGCCTTAAACAATAGGAATCTTCCCAAAATATGCAGAATCAAACTGTGTAAACCAGATTTAAATAAAAGTCTCTATTTGCTCTGCATTTAATCTCTTTGCTGTTTAGATGAAACAACTGAGAAGCCGAACCACACTGTGACCGTCATATACAGATGTGTACCATGTGTACAAATGTGTACCATTTGAAACTGCATAGCCTAATATCAGTTCCCTTTCAGTCTGTGATTCTCGACGTCACGTCAGATGATTGACGAATTGGGATCTCGCTTAGAGAGACCAATCCACTTCGAGTGTAAACTAAACGAGCCAATGCACATTGGCATGCAATTATTGCATCCAGCTGCTGCTGATCACAGCGTGAGTATAAGTAGGCAGCAGGTGCAGCGCATATTCAGCTTTTCGCTTCGGAGCCGAGCGGTTTTACCGTTCTGCTCCTGACCTTCTGCTTAACGAGTGATCTACAGATCGAGTACAAGCACGCTCTTTGGAAGCTCTCGTGCTGGCGGTCCGGCGCTTCAGCGGCGGTGGTTCTTCCCGTGTAGAGTGGGTTGCACACATCAGGCTGCACTATCCCCTGTTTGTGCTGCAGGCGGCCATCTCCCCTGTGCACTTCAGCACACTAAAAGAACAATTCTAAAAGAGCAAACTCTAAAAGAGCATTCACGGGTGGACGTCTTTTTAAAGACACGTCTTTTTAAAGATGCCTTTCCACCCGTGCGTTTCTGGATGCGGTCGTTACCTGGCGCCGGGCGATGGTCACGATCACTGCCTCACGTGTCTCGCCATTAAACACGCTGAGGTGGCGTTCACGGATGAGTCATGTTCCCATTGCGGGAGAATGACCGTCACGGAGTTGCGGACCAGGCTCCGTTTCCTGCAAAGGGGCGGGGTGCCCGTGCATCTGCCTAGATCTAGGGCTCCCCCTGGTGGCCGCCGGGGGGGGGGTGCTACTTCTGGCAGTAGCCGGACTGGTCTTACGGTGACAGTGAGGAGTTCCCGTCCAGCTGCATCGGAGGGTGAGCCAGACCTTTCTGGAGATGATGATCCGGCAGCGCTGCCGCCCTCTGGAAATGGTGGCTATGCTTGCCTGGGCCGCCGAGAGCGTCAGGCTCGAGTGGAAACCTCCACCGTGTCCCGAACCCTCAAGGCTGGATGATTGGTTTCTCGGGGTGGCTCGTGCTGGTTCTCAGGGCCCCATCCCAGTGCCTTTCTTCCTGGAGCTGCATGAGGAGCTCACTGGGTCATGGATGGCAGCTTTCATTGCCAGAAACCGCCCCAGTGGCTCGTCCTCCCTTACCACCCTTGACGGTGGGGCAGTGCGGGGGTATACGGAAGTCCCTCCGGTGGAGCGGTCGGTTGTGATGCAATTGTGTCCAAATACCGCTGCCACCTGGCGGGGCAAGCCATCGCTCCCCTCCCGGGCCTGTAGGTACTCGTCGGCCCTGCCCGGCAGTGCTTATGCGACCTGCGGAGAAGCTGCCTCTGCCCTACATGCCATGGCATTGTTGCAGGTTCATCAGGCCAAGGCACTGAAGGACCTGCACGAGGGTGGTCACGACCCAGAAGTTCTCAAAGAACTCCGCACCACTACTGACCTCGCGCTACGTGCGACGAAGATCACTGCACGGTCTCTGGGTCGTGTGATGTTCACTATGGTGGTCCAGGAGCAGCATCTCTGGCTGTGTCTGGCCAACATGAGGGAGGCCGACAAGACTCGGTTCTTAAATGCCCCCATGTCCCAGATCGGCCTTTTCAGCGACGCAGTGGAGAACTTCGTCCAGCAGTTCTCCGCCGCACAGAAGCAGACCGAGGCCATCAAGCACATCCCTCCCCGGCTGGCCCGCTCCCGCGCAGCAAATGCAGCAGCCTCCAGCAAAGCAGTGCAGTGGAGCCGGTCACAGGGCAGCCGCCCCGCCCGTCCATGCCCACGCCAAACCTGGTGGCAAGCGGAAGAGCAAGAGGCCCTAAGACGGGCGACCCAGAGATGGAGGAAGTTGCTCTTCGTGAGATGGTGAACGCACCACTCCCTCCCCCGGAGGATGGCTGGGCGGAGAATCTTTTGTTTCTTTTTTTCCCGCCACTGACTTCACGGACAGTGGTACCCAAAACCTTTCTTCTATAAAAGCAGTTTCTTCTATCCCTGGGTCCCCAGAGGAGATGGGGAGTTGTGGACGGGCCAGTTTCGGATCACACTCTTCTCTCCTCTCTCACCAGTCGCCTCTGGCTTGCTTAGTTGGGGACACTTCATTTCCAGCGATACCGTTGACTTGATTGCAAAGATACTATTTAAACTGAGCTGGATGTTGACATCACTGAATTCAATGATGAACTGTCTTTAACTGAAAAATTTGTGTTTACTATTGTCATTTTGCATTATTGACACTATTTTCCTAATTAATGCTGTTCAGTTGCTTTGACACAATCTGTATTGTTAAAAGCGCTATATAAATAAATGAGGTGGCGTTCACGGATGAGTCATGTTCCCATTGCGGGAGAATGACCGTCACGGAGTTGCGGACCAGGCTCCGTTTCCTGCAAAGGGGCGGGGTGCCCGTGCATCTGCCTAGATCTAGGGCTCCCCCTGGTGGCCGCCGGGGGGGGGGTGCTACTTCTGGCAGTAGCCGGACTGGTCTTACGGTGACAGTGAGGAGTTCCCGTCCAAGGAACCAACCTCCGAGGGCTCCTCCTTCCACCGGCACTTCGCAGCCAGTGGAGCCACCGAAAGAACAGGCTGGACCCTCTCGTGGGGTACCACTTGTATCCTTCGGTGCTCCCCCCGACGATCGGATGTCGATTGCTGCATCGGAGGGTGAGCCAGACCTTTCTGGAGATGATGATCCGGCAGCGCTGCCGCCCTCTGGAAATGGTGGCTATGCTTGCCTGGGCCGCCGAGAGCGTCAGGCTCGAGTGGAAACCTCCACCGTGTCCCGAACCCTCAAGGCTGGATGATTGGTTTCTCGGGGTGGCTCGTGCCAGGGCCCAGGGCCCCATCCCAGTGCCTTTCTTCCTGGAGCTGCATGAGGAGCTCACTGGGTCATGGATTTCATTGCCCCTAATACCGCCTCCACCCGGCGGGGCGAACCGTGCCTCCCCTCCCAGGTCTGTAGGTACTCGACTGGCCAGCGATGCTTATACGGCCTGTGGAGAAGCTGCCTCTGCCTTATACGCTACGGCGATACTGCAGGTTTTTCAGGCTAAGGCACTGAGGGACCTGCACGAGGGTGGTCACGACCCAGAAGTTCTCAAAGAACTCTGTACCGCTACTGACCTCGCGCTACGAGTTACGAAGGTCACTGCGCGGTCTCTGGGCCGTGCGATCTGTCCAGGAGCGCCATGTCTGGCTGTGTCTGGCTGACATGAGGAAACTGAGACTCGGCTTTTAAATACCCCCGTGTCACAGACCGGCCTCTTCGGTGACGCAGTGGAGAACTTCACCCAGCAGTTCTCAGCTGCACAGAAGCAGACTGAGGCCATCAAACACATCCTGCCCCGGCGTGCAGCTGCTGCCTCCACCAGGCCGCCCCCGCTCCCACGCAACAAATGCAGCAGCCTCCAGCAAAGCAGTGCCGTGGAGCCGGTTGCAGGGCTGATGCCCCGCCTGTCCAGGTCCCTGCCAAACCTGGTGGCAAGAGCAAGAGGCCCTGAGACGGGCGACCCAGAGATGGAGGGAACTGCTCTTAGGGAGATGGTGAATGCACCACTCCCTCCCCTGGAGGAGGGCCGGGCGGAGAATCTTTTGTTTCTTTTTTCGCCCGGCGCCCTCCCAAGTTCAGGGGCGTCCACTTCACTTCAGTGAAGGCAGCAGATGCCCCTGTCTTGTGTGCAGAGATTACAGTCCTACCGGCGAAGGATGTGATAGAGCCGGTCCCTCCAGCTGACATGAGGATGGGGTTTTAAAGCCCTTAATTCATTGTGCCCAAGAAAGGTGGTGGGTTAAGACCAATCTTGGATCTGCGCGTCTTGAACCGGGCCCTTCACAAGCTTCCATTCAAGATGTTCGCGCAGAAGCGCATCTTCAGGTGCATCCATCCCCAAGATTGGTTTGCAGCGATCCACCTGAAGGACGCGTACTTCCATGTGTCAATCCTTCCGTGCCACACGCCATTCCTGCGGTTTGCGTTCGAAGGA
>NW_015552614.1:332865-354217 GCF_001515605.1 Sinocyclocheilus anshuiensis | reverse complement strand
TGAGAGAACAGGGCATTCGCATTCTCAACTACCTCGACGACTGGCTCATACTAGCTCAGTCTCAGGATCAGTTGTTCCATAGAGGACTGGGTTCCATATGTAGAGACCTAAGTGGATCCCATATGTGTAAAGGCCATGGTATAGCCTCAGAGCCCGTGTTTCCCTGGCAGACTTCCTGCTATTTTCCAAGAAGGTTACAATCACCTTAAGTGCTTCCGAAACCTCCTTCGGGAAGGATGGGGCTTCCGCACCTTTTCCCAGTGTTATCCAGTCTTACTGAGTGGGTAGTGCCATAGCAGCAGTAGCTGGTCTTCTTGTGGTAAGCCCTGGCCTACGCTAAAAAGTAGGGGCGCAGGAGGCTTCCACAGGACACTGGAAGGGGCAGTACCTGTGGCCCTTTGGTAGGGATCCCAATTCGTCGGTCATCCGACGTGACGTCGAGAGTGACCAACTGAAAGGGAACGTCTCAGTTACGTATGTAACCCTCGTTCCCTGAAGGAGGGAATGGATACGTCACGTCCCATCGCCACAGCTTCTGTACCTCCGCTGAGCGGCCGGGTCACCGGCTCGGCTCCTCAGCAAAAACCTGAATATGCACTGCACCTGCTGCCTACTTATACTCACGCTGTGATCAGCGGCAGCTGGATGCAATAATCGCATGCCAATGTGCATTGGCTCGTTTAGTTTACACTTGAAGTGGACTGGTCTCTCTAAGCGAGATCCCAATTCGTCGGTCATCCGACGTGACGTCTCCGTTCCCTCCTTCAGGGAACGAGGGTTACATACGTAAGCAAGATGTTCATCGGTTCATGAAATTAAGCTGGTGTTTCTGCTTTTTTGTTTTGACCTGCATTAATAATGTGAGGGATACTTGTGTGTTTCACAGTACTTTCATATCTCTCTAGCATCGGCTTATTGAAAGAGTCTATGATGACCTTATGACATTTCGAAAAATGAATTCATATATGATGCACTTGCTTACTTGTGTTTGTGCTGCTCGGAGTGAGTACTGATGGTAATATCGCATGACTGCTGCTGAAAATTTCATATGCCAATAATCTTTCCTCAGGACATCACTAAGCCATCAGAGAGAATGCTGGGTAATTAATCAGCTTTCCTTGACTCTGTCACAGCATACTAATCACAATTCACAAGCCTGGGACTCAGCCCTGACATTGAAATTTTATCTGAGATCGCAAAAGCCTGATAAAATTGTACAGTTTAATGTCCACACACAGACTGCATATAAAGTAACACACACAAAACTATAGGTTGTCCATAGACTTCTACACTATGTTCTTAAATATAGATATTTGTAATTATTATTTATTATTATTACTCTAAACCAAACAACTAACATATGTTTGTGTGTGTGTGTGTATATATATATATATATAAAACATTTAATTTGTTATACAATACATATACACAATGTATTAATCCTATATTCTATATTTTTTAAGCCTCCCAACTATAGCCGACATTGTAACATTGTATCAACCAATAGCATGAGTTTGGGGGTGGGGCAATATGTTTGCCCAAACAATGGTAGACGGGGCAATATGTTTGCCAAACAATGGCAGACAGTGGGAGTGTATGTGAAACCTAACATCTTTTGTCAATGCACAAAAAAATAAATAAATCATGTTTAATTTTTTAAATAAGTCTTCAATAATACTTCTAAAAAGAATTCAAACAAGACTACTACAAGGGTTTAAGAACACTTTCAGAAATAGCCCTCACAAGTTTGTTGTTCACAAACATTTGCATCCTCTAATAATATTTGATGTGTTAATTCAGAAATAGGTCTGCTCTGTCAGAAGGGAAAGTGGCTCATTAAAATTAATTATACACACATGCTGACATGTACATACACATTTGTTCTCTCTCTCTCACACACACACACACACACACACACACACACACACGTCAGAGACAATGCTGTTAGGTTAGTGTTGCTGCCCTGATTGGGACCTTGCCAAATCTTTGATGTGTAGTCATTCACTGCCTATCTGCCAAAAGCATTTCATCTTTTTTTCTGTTCAGGGAGCATCAGACTGAGGTGAATGCCATGGTGACAAACACACACATATGCGTACACACACGCACATGCACAACATCCCAGGCAGGAGTCTGACAGCATGAAAGGTGATGGAGAGAAGGGCACAGCCAGGGAGCCTTTTGATCAGGATATAATAATTGTTTTACTTAATCAGTCAATTTTCCATGCTCTAATATTTCAACGGCTGTTCAAGAACAAACAACAGCCCAGTAAATGAAAACAAACGTGACAGACAGAAAGAAAGAGAGAGAGGTCTAGCAAGGAGATGCTTTCCTTGAAGATGAATTAGATTGAGGCAAGACCACAGGAGTGTCAGAATGGCACTGGTTCACCCAATCAGGGGTGTGTTTCCCGAAAGCATCATTAGCCAACTATGGTCAGTTCAGTCATTACAAACAGAGTTCAACAATTCTGTACTTCCCAAAAAATAGTTTCAACAAACATTTGCAACAGTATAGCAAAGTTGTGTGGTTGAAAACTACAGTTCCAGCTCTCGACCTGTGGTTAGAAGTAGAGTTTCTTGTTAGTATGATATGTGGACTTAAATAGATCATGCACTTGAGTAAAATAAGCAAGCTAACCCCTAGTAAAAAAGTTTCATACTAAGTATTAATAACATATTTACTGACATATCACTCGAGACTTACTGATATACAAATTATAATTAAACTTTATTTGGAGTACTACTTGTGCACAATGCACATTTCTTAATATTTAGCCTAAAATGTTTTAATGTCACTATTGATAAGGATTATGTGATCTTTGAATAATATCGGTCTTCAAATGCAATAGTTCCACTTTAGCACAATCAAATATACTTCAGTATATCTTTAGTTGGACTTCAGCACTACTTCCACACAATTAAAGTGCATTAAGTACAAAATTAGTTGTTCCAGTTTAGCAGACTTTAAGTATACCAGTTTACTATACCAAAAGTACAGCCTCACAATGAGCACAATCCTCCTCCTCGTGAGACGAACATGTTCAATTCACACCTATCCACAAAGAAATAAGCACAATGAGTACAACGAGCACATTCAACTCCCTCAAGAGCTGAACGTGCTTGCTTTTCACCCACACACACAACACGCGGGTTGTGTAAAACCTTGGGTATCAGAGCAAATCCTCTGATGGGAGAACATGCATATTGACATATTCTTCTGGCGCCCTTTTATACTATGGTCGCACCGGTAGTGACATCATAGGCTGTCGCCGGCCAGTGTTATTGTCATGTTTAGACTTGAGCTTCAGAGACCGGTCACGCTGAAGGCGTTCCCTGTAGCGACCGCTAGAGGACGCAGTTCGAATTAAAGTGCATTAAGTACAAAATTAGTTGTTCCAGTTTAGCAGACTTTAAGTATACCAGTTTACTATACCAAAAGTACAGCCTCACAATGAGCACAATCCTCCTCCTCGTGAGACGAACATGTTCAATTCACACCTATCCACAAAGAAATAAGCACAATGAGTACAACGAGCACATTCAACTCCCTCAAGAGCTGAACGTGCTTGCTTTTCACCCACACACACAACACGCGGGTTGTGTAAAACCTTGGGTATCAGAGCAAATCCTCTGATGGGAGAACATGCATATTGACATATTCTTCTGGCGCCCTTTTATACTATGGTCGCACCGGTAGTGACATCATAAGCTGTCGCCGGCCAGTGTTATTGTCATGTTTAGACTTGAGCTTCAGAGACCGGTCACGCTGAAGGCGTTCCCTATAGCGACCGCTAGAGGACGCAGTTCGAGTTCCCACAAAAGGGAGCTTAGAAACTGCATTGGCATTATATTACTGTTGTTTATACACTCTCATCACAAAGGTACAAAACTGTCACTGGGGTACCATATGGGTAGATAATGTACCAAGATGTACCTTTTAGTTTTTGTACTTTAGGGTACCACCCCAGTGACAGCTTTGTACCTTTTGAGTGTATAAAGTATTGACTTCTACAGTTGTGAAATATTACAGAATTATAAATGACCAAATATTGTCTCAAAAAGTCTACTGAAAAATGTACACTTCTTAATATTGAAAAATTTTAGTAAAATGTAGGTTCAGTTGAAATTTGAGTAGAAGGTTCACCTTCCATCACCAAGGCTACTTTCTGGCCTCACAACAGTTGAAAAAGGAGAACACAGATTGTTGAAATATCTCCATCATGAGGCTCCTACAGAGTATTGTGTTAGGTTTACGTCAGAATATTGATTTTCATACTTGAAGCCTCTTTGAAGGATCTAAGACATAAAACGTTTCAGATTCTGATTGCGTAAGGGCTTAAAAATGCAATTATTGTGCAGACATTCTCCACTGAGAGTTTTATGCATCAAAATACAATATTATACAGATAATATGAAGATAACATTCAGTAAATATTATTGCAACGGTTTTGTCAACTCCAAATGCACCTTGGTCATTCTTTATATTATATATTTCTTGTTCACTAAAATAAAACAGTTTCAAATAAAACAGTTTTCTTGGTAATATTTAAATTGAAAATCTATTTTCCTAATCATTTGAAATATCAGTTTAAGTGTGTTCCCTAATGACATCTTCCTCCACAAAGTGATACAATTTTTGAGGGAAGCATTGATAAAAATTGTAATTGTCTGTTAGCTGTCAAGACCAGGTTGTGTAATCAGTCAGTTAATCTCGAGAACCAGATGAGTCCAATTTGTGAAAAAATTGTGTCTCTTTTTTCTTAACGGAATCAATCGATTCATTTAAAAGACTCATTGGGCCAATTGAGTTTTTTTATGCATCAGGAGGTGGGAAGAGAAAAATTATGTGGGACTTTCAATACATTCATATTATTTACAATAATAAATAAACAAAAATAATTCCCAATACACCACCCTTTTCACAGGTAAAGTAAAGGACATACTAAAAACAATTCTCTGTTAATTTCCTGTCTGTTTGAGTTCTTGTAGCACAAAACCAAGGAGAATTAAAAGGTGAGTGGATGTGTTAGTGTGCATTTGTGTGTACATGTGATTTCCAAGGTCCCACTACAGGATTAATGTGTTAGCGTGTTTGGTGGTTGAGGCCCCAATGCCCTAAAGTGTGTGTGTGTGTGATATGTTCAGTCCCTTAGCTAAAATTGATTCCTCTGTTGGGTTAAATAAAAGCTTATGTTGCTGCCCCAGGGCTGTATTTTCTATCATATTTAAACACAGGCGAGATTAGCAAGGCTTTATATTTATTTGCAGCTAAAAAGCCTCTGGGTATCGAGTCTAAAGCACTCCTTTTGTTTCCTTCCTTTCCTTCCATCGTTCCATCATCTGTCGTTCTCAGCGTTCTCTCTCTATCCCTTGCCTTCTGTCTTAGTTTGATTCCTGTGCTCTTGTGGGTCTCATAGTACCTTCCAAAGTTCAGCAAGAAGTTCTGAACAATTTGTGCTTACTATCCAACAAAGTTCCTACACACACACGCACACACGCACGCACACACGCACACACGCACACAATCACACACACACACACACACACACACTCACACTCTTAGGTCCTGGAACACTGGCAACAAGCTTATACTGATGAAAAGAAGTGCATTTAATTGTGGTAAATGTGTACTTGTAGTGTACTTCAAATCTTAAGAGTATAAAAATACTGTATATAATATTAATGAAATAAATATAATATTAATGAAATAAAAGGCACTTAAGTTTTTTTTCTTTATGTTTCTTAACAAACTTAAAGGGTTAGTTCACCCAAAAATGAAAATTAGGCTGCGTCCGCTGACTGCAATGATAGAGCTTGAAAGATCAAAGACAATTTTTTATATAACTCCGACTGGATTCTTCTGAAAGAAGAAAGTCATATACACCTAGGATGCCTCGGGGGTGAGTAAAACGCAGCCTAATTTTCATTTTTGGGTGAACTAACCCTTTAAATACACTTTTAAAAAGTGAAATAATATTTTGAAATAATGTCAAATTAAAAGTTTTACTTTAAAGTACATTCAGATCATTATGTTGTAATAATCTTTTGCCACTTTAAAAAAGTACACTTATTTTGAGGTGTTGACAATACATTATTATAATTAAAATTGTAGTTTTATTTAACATTACATTTAAAGTTAATATATTTTAAAGGTACTAAATTGCAATGTTATCATTACAAATACATAACATGCAATTAAGTGTCTGAAAACTTTGTATTATACATGTCAGACCAGTAGTTGGCGATGTCAATTTGTAAAGAAACACTACATGTCTGCACACATACCTATAGACTTTGTTCTTTGTCCATTCTTCTCATGCCCATGTTGGCTGGCCGCATAATTAATGTTGTGCTTTTATAGTTCTCCAACATGTTTGGCTTTTGAACTTTTGTTTATTGTAATAAAACTGCTGTGATTAGATTCTGCTTCAACTATCATTGCTCCTGCAACTAACCACGACAGGGTTCCACGTAAGAAAGAAAATCATGGCTTTTGAATGGCATCAAAGTAAACTCTCATGAAATAGAATGAATTATTATGGAATTTTCAAGTGTAATATTTGACTAATTTTGCTTCTCATCTTGTTTTTAAATATTTTGCCATTTTGAATGGAAACAAAACAAATATGTTGATAAAGAATGTGATTTTTGCAGTGAAAACACACACACACACACACACACACACACTTCTGGCAAAAAAACAAACAAAAAAAAAACATGAAGGGTTTCACAGACTGTAACAAAAAGTAAGATAGAAATTCACTTCCATCAGACATGTCTGAGCCTAGGGCCTAATTAAACATCAAACCCCTATCACTCCAAGGGGCGTAAGTTGCTCTCCATCAACCTGATGCAAAAAGTGTGCAACCCCTATGAGTACACATACTAGCATGTACACACATGCAATATATATTTCATTTTAGATGTATAAATATTGTAAAATCTATTAATAGCATAAATTATTTAAAAAATAATATACATTTTATATATGTAGAACAATGAAAACACATGTAACTACTTGTCACAATAAAAATGTGACACCTTTTACTGAAGTTTACTGAAAAAATATTTCGGGTAAAATCAGTATATAGTTCATTCTTGCCTTAATGTATGCTAGTGTAGTTTAATTGTGTTCAAAATGTTAACTAAGAAGTCAAAATATTCGAATTAAGATGTGTTTGGAACCAAGTGTCTGGAATTAACATAAGAAAAACTATTTGTGTAATTGGACAGAGTTACTGAGATGAAGCTCACCATGTGACAGTTTGCCCTGGTCTCTCCTACAAATATACACCCACAACCAATTTTCTTCTACTTTGAGCACTGGAGAGGACATAAGGTAGAGATCAGAGATGGTGAGAGAGCAAATGAAGAGTGGCAGAGCTGGAACAGAATAGAGAGTTGGAGAGAGTGGGATGCTCTTGACACGTGAGTCAGGTGAGCAGAATGATGCAATGAGTGTGTGAATGACAGATGGGAGTTCAGAAAATGGCCATCCAGTGGAACAAACACAACAACACTCACAGACAAATACACAGATGTGTTTGGTTAAAGGGTTCATATCATAGATAACAGGATTTTCTTTGCCCTTTTCAGATACAAGATTTTGATGTGCATTGTGCAGGTAATCATAAAGCAATTCTTCTCAACTGATTTTACATTAAAACCCAGGATTTACACTGGACACATCATAATGCACCACCGAAACCATGGCATGCCAATCATTTTGTTAATAAAAAATCTACGTTTTAATGCACAGTTTCTCAGTATTGACTATTACTGAAAGTCATCTGTGTCCCAGTGTGTGATGGATTGAAGCCTTTTCTACTGCTCACACAATTATAGAGAAGTAGGTAGCGGAATATCCCGGGATCAACATCCTTTTTGGTTCTGGAACAACATTTCTTCACTATCAACCATAGATATCGAACAGCAATCTATCAACCCATCATTTTAAGGGTTCTCAAAGGGATAATGAAATTTAAATGAAAATTCTATTTTAATTGTCTGACCCTCATGATGTTCCAAATCTGTTTTTTTGACGAAGATATTGAAAGACTTTCATTGAATGGAGAAAAGAAAAACACTGAGACATTTTTCGAAATATCTTCTTTTGTGTATCACATTTGAAATGCCATAAATGTTTGGAACGACATGAGGGTGAGTAAATGATAGAATTTTAATTTCTGGGTGAACTATCCCATTAATGGTTAATGTTAGAGACCGTTTCTTTTGCAGGAATGTTGTTCTATAGCCAACAAAATATGCTGCAAAATATGTTTAAAACATCCTTGTTGGCAAAACCACAGTCTCTTGTAAAAAGAGGTCATTTACAAATCATTATGGTATTGACAACCAGTAGCATATTTACATATGACTTACATATGAATGCATATTCAGTTCTGAGCAACTTGGCCTGCAATGATGAACTAGAGTGTCAGCTATGCAACTATTTGGAGGTTAGCCAATCATAACTGAGGTCATTTACATACAATAAGTCTTAAAGATGTAGTAAAAACAGCATAAGGGCTGTTTAGAACAGAGGTGGGATATGATCACTCCCCTATCAATTCAGCCATCTTCATGAACATATGAGAGGTGTTTTAGTGTGTCCATATAAATCACGCATGTTTATGTTTTATATCAGCCACCATGACTTCTATCACTGATTCTGGAAAACCATACAGGAAAGATAAAAGTGCCATATTTATAGACCAGAAGTAAATCATAATAATCTTAGTTTGCCAGAGACTGCCAAACCCATTTAATTATGCAATCCCTTCTTTCTCTCTTATTCGTTCTGTCACCACGCTCACCATGTGACAGTTTGCGGAGGTGCATTCTTCACCTCCGCAGCGCCATGCTGATTATAGACCCCCCTCCCCCCACCAGCACCTTATTCCTTAGAGAATGCATTCATTCACTCAGCTTTGAACATGAAAGGCAACAGAGAGACACACAGCAAAAAACACAACAGAAATTACAGAAAATGTGGGAGTGTGTGTGTGTTTGCTTGAGGTTGTTGTTTGGGTGTCTTGAGAAAAGAAAATAAATGAAAATAATTCTTAATTTCAAGAATAACACAAACATTTACAGTACATTCATACACAGAAAATAGTCTCTTAGGCACTCAAGGCTGCAAACATTTGCATATTATCTTAAATAGTATGCAAAATAGGATTTCGTATTCCTCAAAACAGTACATTAAAAATATTGAAAATGCCAAAGTTCTCTGTGGTTTTAATATTTTTGGTTTAAAGTGATCAGGTCATGCTTTTGGGGCTAATATAAGATTTTGTGAGGTATTTATGCCCCTCCCTCACTAACGTCCCTCCATCTCATGGATATGTATGTCATGTTCTGTACATCAGATGTTTCAGGTGTATGTCACTGCTTAAGTTGCATGACTACCCACTACAGTTGGAACAAGTGCAATGTGTTTATACGCAATGGATTAAACCCTTGATCTCTTGAAATCTGATGAAGCTGAATTGTTATTTACAGTCTTTTCCTTATGAATTTGTTTCATGCACCGTTCTATAGGCCTATAGATATGCTTTGGATGTTGGAGAAAATATATTATATTTGCGCGGTTCCTTGCACAATACTATGCTATGACCTCAAAACGCTTTCACCATAGTACACAATTTGAAAATGAATACATTTAATGTTGGAATCAAACAACCAGCTCCATACGTATGACTTTCTAATGTAGTACTTGCTCAGTAGCTCACCTGGTACAGCGTTGCACTCGTGCAATGTAATGGAGCGCTCGGGTACAAGTCTTGTGAAACACGAGTTATAACAAAAGAGCTGAATTACTAATAGAAGCAAGCTAAAATGACATGGTTACTTCAGTTGCTTTATTTTTAATGCGATAAAGCATGAACCTTTTAGTGCCATTCACCAGACATTTAATTTTTGAACTGCTAAGATACATACAATGTAATAAACCATTACCAGATTTACGTTTATCTGTTTTGAAAAAATAAAAATAAAAAAACAAAACTGAAAGCTCTTTTAGCGCCACTCACTGGACATTTCACTTTGAAATTGTTGTGAAATGTGCAAGAAGCAAGGTAATGTAATTTCGCAGAAATGTCACCACAGGCATGTTTTTCCAATTAGGCATGTTTTTCCAATTAGCCTTGGTTGAGACTTTTTCATTTGAAGAAAGGTAATAAGAAATGCAAGATCAGTTGTATAAGCACACTGTAAAATTGTTTGTCAGGTAACATCTAAATTAACTAGTTGTATTCAAAACTATACCATTTAATATGAATTAACATTTAGGTTTATGAATTAACATTTAAGGCTGAATCAACCTAAATACATTAGATTACACTAAAAAAAGCAACTTTTTAGGGTCAGGCCACATAGAAATAGCTTCTTTAAGGTACCAACTATTATATACTGTTTTATTACAGACTCAAACATATGTACTTTCCCATACAACTACTAGTTTGTAGTATAAGTATGCAAATAAGTATGCACAAAACAGCCTCAGTCTGCTTTAGCACATGCCAAAATATGGTTTCAATTCAAGCAAAGGAGATAATATAATACTAACTGGTTATCCATTAACATTCGCATTCATTCATTCATTCATTCATTCATTCTCATTCAATTATACAGCTTGCATCCTGCCATGCTAATGGGTACTTAATGAATGTGTGTTATGTTATGAATTCAATAGCTGTGTCCAAAATCGCATACTGAGTAGGTGCTACATTTGATGAAGAACGGACTTTGAACAAACTTTTTTAATGGTCAAAAAGTAAATACATATTGAAAAGATGTAGTACTATTTTGGATGCAGCCGTAGAGTTACGCTACTACATATTTGCTATGGTGGCCTCAGAGGGACACTGCTTTCTCTGGCCATCAATCTCAGCTGTGTCAGAAAGCTTTCAAAAAGAACAAACTGAATGAGTGCAAAAACATCCATCAATCAAACACAACCAGCATAAATCTCAGCATTCAAATGCAGACAGGTTATCAGAAAGAGACACAACAGCTACATAAACTCATCAGATATGATTAGTTCCACACATTATTCTCAGCAATTTACTTATCGCTTGATTATTCAGGCTGAATGATGATTATATTAACTCTTACAAGGAAAATCCTATTTGTGTATATCAGGGTTTATCTAATCTACTGACCAAAATTGATTTTGTTAAAATGATTTAGCAATATGATGGTGATGATTGGCCCAAATGAGAGCCTGACAAAACTAAATGAGATCTATATTATAAAATTACTCTATAATTTAACTTGTGGTTGACTGACATAACATTTTACCCCCAATAATCCACTTCATCTCCAGTTCACCTCTGGGAGAGCACTGACATAGTCACAAGACACAGATATAATGTGAATAACAATCATTATGGTATAACCGAGGCCAGAGAACACCATCAGAGAACTTTTGTCTTTGCATCTGTCCCTCACTCTCTCAATAATTACAGCTAACGCTCATGCAGTGGCAGATACCTTCCGGTATGTGAACATCGCTAACGAGGCTGCTATCCATATGAATAGCAATTACCACAAATTACCTTATCTCTGCTTTTAGAGGGAAACGTGTATTAAACACACACAGCCACACGTGCTAGAAGAGCAGAGAGTGGTACATTAGTCCAATCTGTGTTTAACGAATCACCTGTTGTGAGTGTGCCAAGCCTGTGTGGGAATGATGATGAGTGTTGTGGAAGCAACTTTGAAACTAGTTTGCAGAGCTACAAGCTATTCATAATTGAAAGTAGATAAACTACCATGAAGAAAAAGTACTTAGAAACAATACAGGAACAGAACAAGCCAATTTAAATAATTGCATTTTTTAAAAGTGTGCTTGTTATTGCTAAATATTTTGCTACAAAAAGAACTACAATCAGGAAAAAGCTCAGAATAAGCCAATTTGAATGATTTCTTTTCTTCTTTTTTTTTAAATGAGTATTTTACAGCTAAATATTTTGCTACAAAAAGATCTAAAATGCAGTGTTATTTTATAAAACAAACATCTGCTATTAAGTTTTTTGCAAGCTGAAATATATTTATTCTAAAAAGTAGATAAACTACCATCAAAAAAGCACTTAGAAACACTACAAGAACAGAATACGACAATTAAATAATTACATTTTTGGAGTATTTTAGGGCTAAATATTTTGCAACAAAAAGACATAAAATGCTGTTGTTCTATAAAAAATTGACTATTAAAGGGATAGTTCACCCAAAAATGAAAATTTGATGTTTACCTGCTTACCCCCAGGGCATCCAAGATGTAGGTGACTTTGTTTCTTCAGTAGAACACAAACGAAGATTTTTAACACAAACCGTTGCAATTTGTCAGTCTTATAATGGAGGTGAATGGGAACATACACAACCAAAACCAAATTAAACCCTGCGGCTCGTTATGATACATTGATGTGTAAAGACACAAAATGATCAGTCTGTGCAAGAAACTGAACAGTATTTATATCGTTTTTTACCTCTGATTCATGCAATGTTCAAACTGTCCTGAGCGGGTTCTCAACAGCAGGCGCATGAGGCGTCTTCTTCTTCTTCTTCTTGCTTTACGGCGGATCGCAGACTTATAAGTGCATTACTGCCACCTATCTCTCAAATGGACCATTGACACTCTATCTACAATCTCAATTAGGAGTGTCAATGGTCCACTTTTAATGGTCTTGTTTATCTACAAGAACAGAATAAGGCAATTTAAATGATTTCATTTTCATTCTGGTGCTAAACATTTTGCTCCAAAAAGACATAAAATGCTATGTCATTCTATAAAATTGCAAGCTTAAATATTTATTCTACATTCATTCTAAACCTATTCTAACAAAAATATGATTTCATATTGTTTTTCTCCTTGATTTTATTTAAAGTGCTTCTTATGTAAAAAAGATAGTAAAACTGTAAAGTGATCACAATTCTTTAAATAATAATAATAATAATAATAATAAATACATTACTAAGTAATTTATCTAAGTCAGTTTTTGTTAATGATATGTGTAAGGGAGAAAGTGGCATCATTTGAGTTTTACTCTCATTAACTTTTATTATTTATTTTTCCATGCTTGACAAGATTAGCAAAGCATAACGTTTTCACCTTGTCACATAGAGGAAGAAAAAAACCCCCTGTATTTTTGTACTATAGAAAATTCATGTTGTTAATTCTAATTACAGGAGCCCATAACATTGATAACAGGGAGAAAAGCAGCCATTTTAATTCTCAGGATATAAACATATTAATCTCTATTTAGCTTGAGATGATGATATGATAATACAATGATATTTATTAGCAGATGAAGGCATTTTCTTCTTAATAATATATTTAAAATCTTACAGAAATGTACCATGGAATTTAAAGAATGATTCTCAAATGCATCAGTGAATCTTATTGTTTCAACCGGTTCATATATGTATCATTTAGTAATTCACCAAATTATACGATAAAGTGAAAGAGTGTCTGATTATTGCCTTTGTTCGCCGGGCTATAGAACTGCATGCACAGCTTGTTACTGAAAAGTCCTACTGTTTTAAAGCAACTCGGCTACTGTCACACTGCTAAAAAACATGCTAGTAGCGTCGCAGCTGTTAGCTCTGATGATAATGAATGACAAACACACACTGGCTGAACTTTTCCTTGGCTGTTCATGCTAAAGGAGAAACAGCAGAAACGTCTAGTCTTTTCCCTCTCACTTTTCCCTTTTGTTTATTTCTCCCTCCCTTTTTTCTCCCTCCCAGCCACTTAAAGGCAGGGAAAGGAAGCCTTCCTCTCCACATCCCTACTTTCTTCAATAAAAAGATGTTCTTGTTAACCGATATCTCCAACTGTGGATTTACATGAATCAATTGTGCTGTGTTATTCTATTTCTTTCATTCACATTTTACACCTGCATATCATTCCTTCACCAGCTCCTTCATTAGAGTGAAAGGGAATGAGAGAGGCAGAGTTGTCATTTTAGACACAGTGATGTGTGTGTTACGAGTACTTGTGTCTGTGTGAGTGTGTAAAGTGGAGTTAATGCTCAGAGAGAGGGCCAACAACGGTCTCTTTCATGTGCCAAGTCAATCCTATTAACACAAGCCGGCATCTCTCTGCGCCTCTCTCTCTCCCTCTCTCTCTCTCTCTCTTTTTCTATCCCTCTTTCTGCTTTCATTCTGAGTGAATAAGGCTAAACACATGCCTGATATTGTTATGCTACACACATCCATTAGTGAACATTTACAAAACAAATGTACTGTTTTATTTTAATTTCTCTCTAAGCAAAATTTCATGGCCATGCCCTGGAAAATGAACACACACAAATACAATCACTGTCTGGCTGCTGGTGTTGCAGTATGTACACAGTATATACGTATACACACACGTATACACACACACACACACACACACACACACACACACACACACACACACACACCTGCCTCTCTGGATTTATCTTCCACTGGCCTCTCTTTCCTCTGCTACACGTGGTCACCTGTTCTGCTCCAAAACCCTCACAGTTCAGAGAGTCTTTCAGAGAGACTCCACCAACACCTTAAAATCTCTTTTTCTAGCTCAGCTTCTCATACACCTGCTTTTATGACATTATAAATCACATGTATGCTAATAATTACATTAAAGTGTGCTGTTATTCACTGTTTTGTTACATGGGGTATAAACAGTCTCACTCTGTCACAGGCTCCACCAAAGCACTTCAGTACCAAATGCAGAGCAAAGAAACGGATGTCACAGTGATTCAGGGGAAAACAAGAGAGATAGCGATAGAAAAAGAGAGGACCTGACCTCATAGAGTTCTCTTGCTTTGAAAGAAATATGCCGCTCTTGTTAAATTGATGTGCATCTCTCAGTCTCCCTCTCTCTATCAAGAGTGGTCAACTAGGTTGTGCTACTTTAATGCAGGAAAATGCCAGTACTGCACTACAGCACAATCTGCTCTCTCAGAGAAATCACTCATCCACTCTTAACCTTCCCATCAGCCCCGGCAAGAGAGCATGCATGCACAAACACAGCACTGCCACTTGTATCTCCTCAGTTAATGCAGAGACAGTTGTCAGTTCCTCCAGAACAGTGACAGCTTTGCATCTCTGTTTACCTGTAATGCTGTGAATCTGACCAATGGCAGCTTGGATATAATCTTAGCATGTGCAAACGTTTACATATTAATTGTCTTATTATTTGTATACTTTGAAATGAGAAATATTTGTTTTGCAATGGGACTAACACAACTATGTAATGTATGCCAAGTTGTGATGGGATGATTTATTGGCTGTATTTTTCCCATTTTGAGGTTAACTGCAGGTTTAAAACATATCAGCTTTGTAAACTGATAATCTATTTTAATCTATTTTAAAATATAATTTATTCCTGTGATGGCAAAGGTGAATTTTCAGCATCATTATTCCAGTCTTCAGTGTAAATGTGTATATATATATATATATGTATATATATATGTGTATGTATATGTATATTTATGCGTATGCGTGTATTATATATGCCACATATCTGCTTTTTTTTTATTGCAACTGTGATTGAAAAATATAAGTTGACCCTTACTGCTAGTGTTGTTTTTGGCGGCCTGTTTTAATTTTAGTTTTAGTCTAGTCTTTGTGTGAAGCTGTCATTTTAGTTTTTATTAGTTTTAGTCACGTTCATACTCTTTTTAGTCTAGTCAAGTTTTAGTCAACTAAAAGTCTGAGCATTTTAGTCTAGTTTTAGTCGACGAAAACTGATGACATTTAGTCTAGTTTTAGTCAATGAAAATTGTATTTTAGTCTCTTTTTAGAAATGCAATTCTATTTAACCCAGTCAATATAGTATAAGTACCTAGTAGTATAGACGAAACCAAAATTTTCTTTTAGCCAAACCCATTTCAAACAAGGTTATCTTATTATATTATTGTTACCTTATAGACTCAAGAATATATCCATTCCAGACACGGAAAACAACGATATTTAGTCATAATTTTCGTTGACGAAAGCAACACTACTTACTGCCAATCAACACACAACTAATTATATATAATATTGAGCAAATATCATAGCTGCTCGGTTCAGTAAGACCTTACAAAATACTCGAGTGGGTGACACAGATTGTCAAATGAGACGATTATATACTTTTTTCATGCTAATTAAGCTATTAATTCAAATCTCAGTAAGACCCATATTATCATTTCTGAGCTTTGAAATACATCTAACCTCTTTTCTCAGCTCTCTGAATATCATTTGCTTCTTTTGACCTTGTGTTTTGCTGCTTTGTGAATGGTCCATTATTAAAGTGGATGTCCCACTGTAATTTGTGTTTTTTAATAATATCATATAATTAGTGGCAAATTAACATTAATAACATTATGAATTTTTTTTTTTCCCAATGTCAGCCTTACAGGTATGTGGGCTGATGGAAGGCATTAAAAAGCTCTTTCCACACACACACACACACACACACACACACACACTGAAATGATGTGAACAGTTAGTGCTGTGAACAGAATAATTATGGCTCAGTAGATTGGTGTCCAGAGACAGGCTTTGATCTCAAATAGTCCCTGATGGACAATTGTGAAGAGAGTGATGCTGTTATCGTGTTATATCATTGACCCAGCACATAAAGAATTTTTTTGATGTTTAAAAAATAAAAACCTCTCTCAATGATTTGACACACTGTGATTCCTGCATTTAGAAGCAATTTTATTAAATGCTTTTCTGAAAAACACATTTTTAAGACTGCAAAAATATTTTTGGAAAACATTAAGCATGTCTCAGTTTTGGTCATTTGAATATTTTATGTATTTTCGGGACATTCTGCAGCACTTTAAAGTTTCTAAATTATCCAACAGAAAATTGGAGTTGAGTAATTAGTAAAACTGCAAAGCCTACTGAAACTATTGTTACAATGCTGTAAAAAAACTTCTTGTGAAAGAATGTTCCACATTCAAAACAAGTTAAGCTCTGTCGATACCATCTGTGGCATGCTGTTGATTTCCACAGACAATGTATTCCATTAATGCACACACATTTATGAATGTCTATGTGGCAAAGATGATTTAAAACAAATACGTGCAGCTTGTTTTGTTAAAGCACATAAATCCAATCTTCTATAAAAAATATATGAGCTGCAAAAGTTGTCTAAATCATCCTTTTGGTGTTCGATTAACCACCCTTTCGGATATCCTTATGCATATCATGCTAAAGTAACAGGGTTTACTGGATTTACATGACAGGTGTTGAAAAATTGAGTTTGCGCAGGCAAGGTTATCACACTAGCTGCATGTTCACACATAATATTTAAGCCTTGTGACTGTACTTTCATAGTGGGTATTTTCTCATTCATCTTGCGGCAATGCCTTGCCCATGCCTATTGTAAATGCATTACATACTTAGGGTATAAATAGGGAAAAACGTAGCACATTTTAATGCTGTTGTATGTAAAGCTTGATTATTCATTTGGCAGATTTTAGTTAAATTGCATGCAAGATATAGATTTGATCTGTTTATCAATATAATATGCATGCTAAAACTTTAAAATAAGGCAACCTTATTAATCTTGGTTATTGTTAATAAATTTAAATGTTTTTCAATTTAAAGTTCAGTATTCACACACACATATTGCGACACCTGACCATTACACCAACAGGGACTTTAATGACATTGCATTCTAAATACATAGACATTAATATGGAGTTGGTTCCCCCTTTGCAGCTATAGTAGATAGACTTTTGGGTATATTTGGCCACGCCCATTTTTAAATGACCCTGTTGTAGCTAACCAAAGAGTAAAGCTCAAGTCGCAGAGAGTCCAGTGGATTGTACTGCAGTGGCTTTATCGAGGTTGAGTGAAAAATCTATGACTAAATGCCTTCTAGAGGGAAGATGGATCTGCGGACCGTCATTCTTTCTAAAAGGACCTCGGCTAAGAAGTCCTGACGCCACGAGCATCAGGGTTTTGAGGGCAGACCTCTCAGGGGAGGAGAGGTACACATCTCAGCCTACAGTAGCTATGTTTCCATCCAAAGATGCGAATTTAACAAGCGCAAAACTGGAATATTGCATAAAACATTTGCGAATAAAGCCCAGTTTCCATCCAACGAGTCAAAGACAACAAAATCGTCACTTCCTGATAAACTGGCACTAAATATCTCTAAAAAAAACTAGGAGAAGCCACTGAATATAATAATTTTCATATGTAATAAATGACTTGCGCTTCAGAGAGAGCAGACGTAACACAATAAATGCGGTCATTGCTTTTAGAGGTGGATGCCTGCTATTTGGGAACGCAGTCATGTAAGACAGTAATTATACAGAAATACTTTGATGACAGACTTTCCTCAGGCATTTCAGAACGACCAAAACAACATATAGATGCTGTGAACGAGATCGGTCCACTGGTTAGTCAATTTATACCGTCTCATAACGCAAAGTCACATGACTTTTTCAGTGCGCATGGTGGAATCTATTCAGTAAATGTGTTTCCATCATAGTTTATGCACATTTTTTCTTATCGAATAAAAAGTTTATCCTACTCAGTTGTGCGCATAAAAAACTTATCTTGGCGTTTCCATCCAGCAGTTTTTTATGTGATAATCCAAAATGCGCATAAAAATAGGTGGATGGAAACATAGCTAGTGCCCGATCCTCCTCAGTGCCCTCAGGGGGCATGTCTGGGGCCACCTCCGGTGCTTCAGGGCACAGCGGTCTCCAGCGAGCACTGTTCTCAGCTGCCATCCGGCAACGGTATGGCACGAGAACGCTCATCTCCTCGAGTGGGGGTGCTAGCATTGTCAGGTTGGTTGGTCCCTGACTGCTCTAGCTACATCAAAGGCCAGTCTCGAGAGACTGGTTCCCTTAGTAGACTTACTGGCACCGTGGAAACTTCTGCCAAATATCTCACAATGGGTCCTGCAGATTGTAGAGTGAGCTAACAGAATCTAGTTTGGTTCTCACCCTCCTCGTTTCAGCGGGGTTGTCCCCACACTAGTGGGCCCCGAGCTGGTTCTGGTAATGGAACAAGAAGTAGATACTCTTTTGAGGAAGGCCATAGAACGGGTTCCTTCTCCTCTCTCTCGAGAATCCGGGTTCTACAGCAGATACTTAATCGTTCCGAAGAAGGATGGGGGGTTGTGTCCGATCATAGATCTGCATCTGCTGAACTGCGTGGGAGCTAAGCACACGTTGTAGATGGGGTGGGTACTACCATCCCTTAAAGTTTCAAGTCTCTATGCCTTATGCTTTAGTCTGCCCAATCACTTTTAAGTCAGAATGGTGATCTTTGAAAATCTTAATTACAATAGGGTTTCAGCGCTACATGCTTGAACCCCTAATAATACATAATATATTATATTTTTTCCTAACTCTGAGCAAATACCGTAGCTGCTCTATTCAGTAAGACCTTATAAAGTACTCACTCGGTTGACACAGATTATCAAATGAGACAATTATATACTTTTATATACTTTATATACTTTAATATTGTATGTAAAACTTGATTCTCATACTTGGAAATATCTATACAGGAGCGCTGGGAGAAACTGGGAGTCATGCCTCTTAACCACCTCAGGAAAAATCGTGCTACCCCAAAGTGATTCATAGTCTTACTCAAGAGATTTTTTAACATTTTTTAATTGAATGTCATGGACTTGTGTTAAAAATGGCTTACTATGACTGATCTACATTAAACTGATTACATTTTAAGATCTGCCTTTTAATACCCAGAAATGCATGGGTTAAACCAGGGGTAGGATCAATGTCTTCAGGATTACTAAGGCTATAGGCAGGTGAGTTTTTTTTTTCTCAGGGTTGGAGCTGAACTCTGCAGGACTGCGGCTCTCTAGGACCGAACTTGTCTACCCCTGGGTTAAACCAAGCAGCAAGATGAAAACTAATACTCCTAAGTGTATTTGTGGATGCTATTTTTACTGTACGCATCTCTCTGTTATATATAGTTATAATGAGAAGCTATGAAGTCCAGCATGGCAGTGAAGGCCCAAGTGACAGAGCACTTCATAAATCTCTCATCACCTCATTCCTTAAGCATCTGTACAGCAGAAACACAATGCACTATTATGCTTACACAAGGCTGCATGTAGAGACCTGCACTCCCGCGGGAGTACCGCGGGACCCAACGCAACAGGGTGCGGCGCGGGACAACTCTTGATGGGCGAGTGCGGGTGCGGGCGGGAAGAGACTCGTGTGTGTGCGGGATGCGGGAGAATAAAATGATTCGCGGGACTCCCGCAAAATAGAAATTATCTAAACATAAAGTGTCTAAAACATATAAATTGTTATTTATCTGTTGCACAAAAGCAAAAAGAACAACTAATATTAACATTAAAATGATTGAAATACGCAAGCTAGGCATAGTTTCTATTTATAACACGTCTTTAAAGGGTTGCGCAATGTAGCCAATCACAGACTCAGCTGTTGATTTCTGGAACGCAATGGCCAATGGATTCAGTTAGAATCTACTCAACGCCGTGCTGAAATTGCTTGCTCAGTCTGTTTTATTACGTCTTAAATTGATTTTTCTGTACATTTCTGCCATATGACATTAACTGACAGTCACCACTGATAAGCTACCACTAAATATTGTAGAAACTTAATTTGCTGTAAAGTTGCTTTGCAATGATTTGTATCGTGAAAAGCGCTGTACAAATAAACTCGACTTGACTTGACTTTGCATACGTTAAGCCCAGCTCTGCTAGCGTTGGTATGACTTAGCGCATTAGCTTTGAAGCTGCTCTTATTGCTGCAGTAAAACCCCATCCAAGGCTTGTTAATACTGTTCACTTGCCCCAGTAGACTGACTGACAGATGCACTGATTAGCGTAGCCTGATAGAAGGGAGTTTGGAAGGATATGCATGCTGGGTGTGAGAAGGCATTATGGGATGCAACGCCTCCAATGTTCTTATAAGATTTACACAGTTAATCACTTCCATAATAACTCAAAGTTACACGGATTTGTGAGATGGCAAATAGCAGAATGGTTCTGGTCGAGAAACACTGTGGCCCTCAAAGAGGCTAACCCTTGTGAAAAAGAAGTACACTTTAGGAGTCCTTATCATGGAAATAATAGACTTATAGAATACAGTAATAGAAAATAATTAAGTGCGAGCCTAATGTAATGTTTTTAGAAAATTAATTATTTACAATTTGATATTTACAAAAAGAAAATATATTATGCTTTAAATTGATAGAAAATGCAATGAGCTGCACTTAAGAGTGATTTTTGATCCACATAAGTCGGACCTAAAGAGTTAGTTCACCCAAAAATGAAAATTAGTCCATAAAGTACACACTCTCAAGTCATCCTAGGTGTATATGACTTTCTTCTTTCAGATGAA
>NW_015552614.1:326087-332831 GCF_001515605.1 Sinocyclocheilus anshuiensis | reverse complement strand
ATGCATTTTTGTAAGAAAAATATCCATATTCAAAATGTAATAATCACTTTAATCTAGCTTGCTCCAACAGTTGTACACGGAAGCAGCTCCGGGAGGATGACGTATGACAGGGGTGGCGAACTTCGGTCCTGGAGAGCCGCAGGCCTGCAGAGGTTTGCTTCAACCCTAATCAAACACACCTGAACAAGCTAATCAAGGTCTGAAGGGTTATTAGGAAGCTACAGGCAGGTGAGTTTTAATTAGGGTTGGAGCTGAACTCTGCAGGGCTGCGGCTCTCCAGGACTGGAGTTCGCCACCCCTGACGTATGAGGTCGGTGTTGCGCATGCGCTGGTGAGTCTCGTGAAAACCAAAGTTTGTTAACGGGAGCAAAGGAAGCAACGTTTCCTTACTTTAGCAAAGAAAAACCAGTCTCCTCTTGGCTTATATCGAAATCCTCCGACATTCTTCTTTACAAATCCTCGTTTTGTACTTCTAATAAGTGACCGTTGTTTTGTTTTGGTCTCTCCCCTGCGCTTCCGCGTTCGTCACTTCTGAGTGGCGCATGCGCAATGCCGAACTCATATGTCATCCACCCGGAACTGTTTCCGTTTACAACAGTGAGCGCAAGGTAGATTAAATTGATTATTACATTTTAAATATGGTTATTTTTCTTACAAAAACGCATCAATTCGCTACAGTAGGACTTTGTTCACCCCCCGGAGCTGTTTGAGACACTTTTTATTAAGGATGGGCGCTTTTTATTTAACTTCTTTTGGACTGATGCACTGCAACACCCGCTGAGTGCCATTAAACAGCTTGAAAGATCAAAGACAATTTTTTATATAACTCCGACTGGATTCGTCTGAAAGAAGAAAGTCATATACACCTAGGATGACTTGAGAGTGAGTAACTTAAAGGGAACTAACCCTTTAAGTACATCTTTATATGTATGTTCATAATTACTTCTATTGTCTTTGAAATATGGTAAAATATGGTAAAATGTTGACAGGCATTAATGGTAACCTAATATACAATAACCTAACCTAAATATACAATATATATGTACTAAAACATAATAAAATGCCATTTATATTGAAACTGTGTTTAAGTATATTTGTAATTAAACATTTGCAATGATGATGTTGCAGTTTATTACCTTTAAAATATATTAACTTTAAATTAAATACAGTTAAGATCATAATCAAGTACTTTACGTGTGATTTAGTATTTTAGTTAACATATTGGAAAAGTGTACTTTACTTCTTTAACCACTTAACAATAAAAATTAAATGATTAAAATAGTTAATAAATTATTAAAATGTACTTAGATACTTAAAATCTTAAAAAGTACACACACACACATATATATATATATATATATATATATAGAGAGAGAGAGAGAGAGAGAGATTTTAAGTACTTTTTAAGTGCACTTTTCAGAAGAAAAAGTAACAACCTTGAATCTGATAAAGAAAATTAGTATCAGCGTTATCATGACAATATGAGGGCTACAACTTTTAACTGTATGTGAACAGATGAGTTTGTTGAGGAAACTTTTGAGGCAAAAAACGGAAAAGGGAATTGCTGAGGATTTACAGAGACCCTAATTAGTCTAAAACAGTTCTGTGAGACACCAGGGAATTAATGTGGGCTTGAGGAAGGCATATTTTGGGCAGAAGCAAGGTCCTGTCAGAAAAGTAAATGACTGTACCTCTAAAAGGAGTTAATGGAGGTGTGGGAGGTGAGAAGAACTGACTGGCAGCAAAATTGTGAGATGTGTATACATAGAACAGGGTAGCTGGCCTCTGTTTAACCTTGAATCCTGTACCCTTTACAGGGATTTTAGGAAATAAGCTAATAGGAACATGTTTTTAATCTGAATTACCACAAGTCATGTAATCTACACTATAAATACATCTATAATGTCTTAGACAATACGTTAACGAGTAAAGTAGTGAGACACCTCTCCATTATGTCCTCTTCATACACTAACAGCTCACAGACACATTCGGCAATCAAAAGCTAGATTCGGTTTTGACATGCTGCCTAATTGCCTCCAAACTTGGCACACATGCCGCGCTCCACAGTTAGCTGCTCTGTTAGCATCTGGCTAACCGTGTCTGGCCGTCAGAGCTTCCCTGCAGGGCTCACTGCTCCCACCCTTCAGCGACGGCTAGTCTCTCACAGATGCTACATTAATAGTGAATTGACAGGCAGTCTTTGGATGTGCATGGACCACTAATGAAGCAGCCCGCAGCCATTGTAAGACTTTGCGGTAATGTGCCACATGCACAGGCCTAAATTAGTGTGATCCATCACAGCAGCTTCAACAGGGAGGGAAAGGTGTAAATTTGGCCTGCCGTTCATATGCGTGTATGTGATCTCTTTGTTTCCTCTGGGACTTGGTGCATGGTGGAAAGCATGTTCTCCTCTTTAGCCCGCACTTGAGGCCCAGGGCACCTAGCGTCTTCATATCACTACAGGAAATAACCCCTACTGCTGTTTGGCATTTCGGCACGAGTTCCCATTGGGTGAAGATGGCAGAACAGTCTGGAGGCTAAAGAAACAGAAAGCGTGAGAGAGACAAGAAAGGGGGCTGCGGGAGAGAGGGAGGGGGTTCCTGGCGATGAAAGGGTAGAGTGAAGGAATGGGGAGAAGATCAAAGCAGACTCCTCCACTGCGCTTCTCTGCATAAAGCAATCTCTTTATAAGCAGCCAAGAGAGGGGACATGATGGCCAATAAACACACACACACATACAGTACACACGTCACAGCCACAATATAGTGGGACAAAAGCTGTACATGCAATGAAACAAAATGTTTTTGCAATACCATAAACAATCTAGTTCCTTTTCAGTCGGTCACTCTCGACGTCACGTCGGATGACTGACGAATTGGGATCTCGCTTAGAGAGACCAATCCACTTCAAGTGTAAACTAAACGAGCCAATGCACATTGGCATGCGATTATTGCATCCAGCTGCCGCTGATCACAGCGTGAGTATAAGTAGGCAGCAGGTGCAGCGCATATTCAGCTTTTCGCTTCGGAGCCGAGCGATCACATCGTTTTGCTCCTGACTACTCTACTGAGAGAAGAAGACTGAATGAGTTCAGCGCGCTCTTTGAGAGCGCTTTCTGTTGGCGGTACGGCGCTTCAGCGGTGGTGGTTTCCCGTGTCGAGTGGGTTGCACACATCAGGCTGCACTACCCCGTTTGTGTTGCAGGCGGCCATCTCCCCTGTGTGCTTCAGCACGCTAAAAGAGCTTTTTTTCCTAAAAGAGCTTTCACGGGTGCATCTTTTTAAAGACGATGTTGCATCTGGCAAACTCGACGTTATGTCTTTGTAAAGACGATGTGGGTCAACCAACCCTCGGGGGACCATCGGGCCTCTTGCACTAGGGAACCAATCCTCGGGGGACCATCGCTCCTCTTGCACTCCGCAACCAGTTGAGCTGCCAATGAAACGTGCTGGGCCCTCTACAAGGAGCGTACCAGCAGTATTCTTTGGCGTTCCTCCCGATGACCGGATGTCGATCGCTGCATTGGAGGGTGAGCCGGAGCTTTCTGGAGAGGAAGATTCGGCTGCGCTGCTGCCTCCGGGACTGTAGCAATGCCTGAATCAGATCAGGAAATAATGGCTATGCTTTCCCGGGCCACCGTGAGGGTAGGGCTCGAGTGGAAACCTCCACTGTGTCCCGAGCCCTCAAGGTTGGACGATTGGTTCTTCGGGGTGGTCCGTGCTGGTTCTCAGCGCCCCCCCTCAGGTACATGAGGGGCTTGCCAGGTTGTGGATGGCACCTTTTTCTGCCGAAAACCGATCTGCTAACTCCTCCTCCCTCACCACTCTCAACGGTGGTGCAGCTAGGGGGTATACGGGGGTCCCCCCGGTGGAGCGGTCGGTTGCGATGCAGTTGTGTCCTAATACCGCCTCCACCCGGCAGGGCGAACCATGCCTCCCCTCCCGGGTCTGTAGGTACTCGTCTGGTCTGTCCGGCGATGCTTATACGGCCTGTGGAGAAGTTGCCTCCACCTTACGCGCTATGGCGTTACTGCAGGTTCTTCAGGCTAAAGCACTGAGGGACCTGCACGAGGGTGGTCATGATCCGGATGTTCTAAAAGAGCTCCGAACTGCAACTGATCTCGAGCTCCGAGCGACGAAGGTCACTGTGAGTTCTCTGGGTCGTGCGATGTCCACACTTGTGGTCCAGGAGCGTCGCCTCTGGTTGTGTCTGGTTGACATGAGGGACGCCGACAAGGTTCGGTTCCTCAAGGTCCCTGTGTCCCAGACTGGCCTTTTTGGCGACACAGTCGAGAACATGGCCCAGCAGTTCTCGGCTGCACAGGAGCCTCCACCCGTCCGCGGCACCCCAGCCTGCTTGTCGTCGAGGGCGGCCCCCTGCATCCACCCCCTCTCCCGTGCCACGTCCACAGCAGTCTCAAGCAAGCGACGCCTTGGAGCTGGGCATAGGCAGGCCGCCCCGCCCGTCCAGGCCCCCGTCAACCTGGCGGTGAGCGGAAGAGCAAGAGGCCTCTGGACGGGCGACCCAGAGAGAGAGGGAACTGCTTTTTGGGGGATGGTGAATGCACCTCTCCCTCCCCCGGAGGAGGGCCGGGTGGAGAATCTGGTTTCCAAAAATCTCGACAGGAGAGCGGTTTTCTCTGTCTCTGGGTCCCAAGAGGGCATGGAGAGTCACGGACGGACCAAAACCGGACCACACTCATCCTCCACTCTCGCCAGCAGGCAGCAGCGGGCGGTTCGAGAGCGTCATCAAAGGCCCTACTTACGCACCCTCTGCCAAACCATGGAACCAGGTAAGTGTTGCACTGCACACTCAGACCCCTCTTCAGGTCCCTGCGTTCCACCTCGCTGCCCCACCGTGGGTACGTTGGTGGTCCCGCTGGTCCAGCTTGTGTGGTGTCTGCTTGCCTGGCTACCCAAACCGTCTTGCTGGCTCCTGTGGACCATCAGACTCGGCTATGCGATTCTGTTCACCCGGCGTCCCCCCAAGTTCACATCAGTGAAGGCGGCTGATGCTCCTGTCTTGCGTGCGGAGATCGCAGTCCTACTGGCGAAGGATGCGATAGAGCCAGTCCCTCCAGCCGATATGGAGATGGGGTTTTACAGCCCCTACTTCGTTGTACCCAAGAAAGGCGGTGGGTTACACCTGCGTGTCTTGAACCAGGCCTTTCACCGGTTACCGTTCAAGATGTTGCCACCAAACCTTCACCCCGTGGTCAGACCCTTCGTTTCTCCGGGCAGGAGTGCCCCTGGAACAGGTCTCCAGGCATGCCGTGGTTTACACCACCTCCACCACTGGCTGGGGGGCCACGTTTGACGGACTTGCAGTGTCGGGGGTTTGGACGGGCCCCCAACTGCACTGGCACATAAATTGCCTAGAGTTGCTGACACTACGCCTGGCCTTGAGCCGTCTCAAGAGGAGATTACAAAGCAAGCGCGTGCTGGTCCGCACGGTCAACACTGCGACCATTGCGTACATCAACCGACAAGGTGGTCTACGCTCCCGTCACATGTTGCAACTCGCCCGCCACCTCCTCTTCTGGAGTCAGAAGCATCCGAGGTCGCTTTGTGCCATTCACATTCCTGGTCTGCACAACCGGGCAGCCGACGAGCTATCACGAGCTGCGCTCATGGGATAATGGAGACTCCATCCCCAGACAGTCCAGCTGATTTGGAGTCATTTCTGAGCCACTCAGGTAGACCTGTTTGCCTCTCCAGAAACCTCTCACTGCCAGTTGTTCTACTCCCTGACCAAGGGAACACTCGGCACAGACGCACTGGCACACAGCTGGCCGCGGGGCCTTCGCAAGAATGCGTTTCCCCCAGTGAACCTTCTTGCACAGACACTGTGTAAGATCAGGGAGGACGAGGAGCAGGTCCTGCTCGTGGCGCCTTACTGGCCCACTCGGACTTGGTTCCCGGAATTGATTCTCCTTGTGACAGCCCCTCCTTGGCAGATTCCTCTGAGGAAGGATCAACTGACTCAGAGACGGGGCACCCTGTGGCACCCCCGTCCAGACCTCTGGAAACTTCATGTCTGGTCCCTGGACGGGACGTGGAGGTTTTAGGTGACCTACCCCAAGAGGTAGTTGACACCATCACTTCGGCGAGAGGACCGTCTATGAGACACGCTTAAGCCTTGAAGTGGAACCTGTTCATCGAATGGTGCTCTTCTCACCGAGAAGACCCCCGAAAATGTCAGAGTCATGCTGTCCTTTCTGCAGCAGGGGTTGGAGCGAAGGCTGTCTCCCTCCACCCTTAAAGCCTATGTGGCTGCGATTGCTGCCAACCATGACCCCATGGAAGGGAAGTCGGTGGAGAAGCATGACCTGATCATCAGTTTCCTTAGGGGTAAATGAAACATTGAACATTTGTTGAATATAACTTTTAAGATCAAATTGGACTTTTTTGGTAAATTTTATATATTGTATAAAAATATTACACAAAAACACTATTATACAATAGTTGTACAATTAGTTAATAGTTAAGTTCTTTACAAACTATTCTGGAATGACAGTAAATAAACTACAACATTAACAGTGATATAACATTTATCAGAAACATATGTGAGAAAGAATGTGAGCATGTGTATGAATGACAGAGCGTAAACTCCATTTCTACTAAACAACAACACAGAACAAGCATTTAACATTTTATTTTTACAAATTATACACTTACAGTTTGTTTCATAGTCCATGAATACAGATCAGGCATCGCTGCCAATTTTCATGATCTCTTTAGCATA
>NW_015552614.1:319087-324481 GCF_001515605.1 Sinocyclocheilus anshuiensis | reverse complement strand
CTACAGCAGGGCCTATTTTAGCCTTTGCAGACAGTCGAGCTGAAGTTTCTATCAATGAAAACTCTGCTCCTGCTTGCATTGACCTCCATCAAGAGAGTACGGGACCTGCACGCATTTTTGGTCGACGATTCGTGTCTAGAGTTTGGGCCGGCTGACTCCCAGGTAATCCTGAGGCCCCGGTCCGTCTATGTGCCCAAGGTTCCCACTACTCCCTTTAAGGATCAGGTGGTGAGCCTGCAAGCGCTGCCCCCGGAGGAGACAGACCCAGCCCTAGCTTTGCTTTGTACGGTCCGAGCATTGAGATGCTACGTAGAAATCAGGCACAGGGTGTGCCCTGCCCATTCAGGTTGTGAGCTCACTCTACTAGAAGTGTTACATCCTCCTGGGTGCTGGCTCGTGGCGCCTCGCTGGCAGATATTTGTAGAGTTGCGGGCTGGGCGACCCCCAACACGTTCCCTAGATTATATAGCCTTCGTGTGGAGCCGGTATCCTCCTGTGCTCTCACTTCAAACGGGTAGAAGCACTGAGAGGCCCCGGCTTTGGGTCGGCTTGCAAAAACCACTCCAGGGAGTCCATATAGTAGACCCTGTTGAGTTCCTCCGTCCCCTCGGCAGCCAGACGTGGTGGAGCGTCCGGCAAGTGTGAGGGCATGTAATATTGTTTAAATAAATATATTGCTTTCAGAAAGCTACTTCTTTACTGAAACATTAAAACAGACATGACATTCACATACCTCACACATTTTCATGTACATGGAGGGCTGCTCTTTAAAGGGTTAGTTCACCAAAAAATGAAAATGGTCATAATTTATTCTCCCCCCTGTTGTTCCAAACCCATACAAACTGCACATTTTTGGAACACAAATAAATATATTAAATATTCTTTTAATTTTTGTCCTCCATTGCAAGTCTGGGAGACCAGTATTTTCTTCTGAACAGACATGTTCGCTATGATATAATTTAAGATTTATTCATATATACATATTGGCATGGATTACTTCTACAATAACTCTGTATTTTTGAAGCTTGAAAATACTGATTATCTAGACTTTCAATGGATTAACAAAAAATTATGAGAGAAAATTAAAAAATATCTTCATTTGTGCTCTAAAGATAGACAAAAGTCTTATAGGTTTGGATCCGGCGCCAGGCCCTCACTCGATGAATCCGTGAGAACCGGTAGAGGGCTGGGTTCCATATGTAGAGACCTAAGTAGATCCCATATGTGTAAAGTCCACGGTATAGCCTCAGAGCCTGTGTTTCCCCGGCGGACTTCCTGCTATTTTCCAAGAGGGTTTCAATCACCTCTAATCTTCCATATGCTGCTAGACGGTTGTTCATATATGTAAGTGCTTCGGGAAGGATGGGCTTCCGCAACTTTCCGGTTCCAAGTGGAACAGGCACGTTTTCCCAGTGTTCATCCTCTTTTGGAAGGCCAAACAAAGTAGTTTCGCTTTCACAACGAAACACACGGCAACAACAATACTACAGTGGGAATCAAAGTTACGCCTTCTTTCTTTGCGTGAATATTTGGGCGGTGTTATGCAAATCTTCCCTCATCATGACGTAGACATGTGGGGGCGTGTTAGAACGTAGGCGTGGTTAACTCTTTACTTTTATCAAGAATATCTCTTTGAATTTGAGACTTTAGTCTTTGCAACTTTACAGCATCCGACGTGACGTCTCCGTTACCTCCTTCAGGGAACGAGGGTTCCCTATCTGTCGGTCACTACGAGTTATGTCGTGATCGACATTATGGTGATTCACTTGGGAGCCCCAACCATCTCTGACTTTAAGAGAAAACGCCAATGAAATTTGACTAGTGGATTTTGCATACCTGAGGCACTCCCCGTGCATACGGGTATAAATAGGTGACAGGTGCATCCACTCATCAGGTTTTACGCTAAGAAGCCGAGAACGTGTCCCTAGAAAACAGCGATGGTTCAAGGTTGTAGCATGGGGACAACCAGGACCGTGACCATGGCAGCGCTGCGATCACGCCTCTCTCTTCTCACGGGGATGGGAGGAGCGCCCTCTGTCACTACCCGCGCTGGCTTCTCTGCCGCGAGCAGACAACCATCGGTTAGTGCTCTGGGCGATCTGAGGGTTACAGTGAGAGCCTTTTCCGCTGGGCCAGTCCCCACGGACCTCTCACTTCTCCCGCAGCAGCTGTTCTGTGTGGCTCCCTGGTGATTCTGCTGTGCCGTCTCGCGGCGTGCCCAGCGTTTCATTCGGCGCCCATAGAGGATCAGATGTCGATAGCAGCATCGGGGGATGGGCAATCGTCCTCTGAGGATGAAGATTCGGTGGGGCGGCCCCCCTTGGGTGTTGCCGCCGCTGCCGAATCGGACCCAGAGTTGACGGCCATGATTTCCCGGGCCACCACGAGCATCAGGCTGGAGGCGTGCACACCTCCCGGTCCCGAGCCCTCGCTGCGGGATGATTGATTCCTCAGCACGGGTCGTGGTTCGCAACCACGCCCTGGTTCCTTTCTTCCCGGAGGTGCATGAGGATCTGATGAAGTCGTGGACGGCCCCTTTTTTCGGCCAGAAGCCACTCGTCTGCCTCCATCCTCACTACCCTCGATGGCAGGGCGGCTAGGAGGGTACGTTGACATTCCCCAGGTGGAGAGTGTGGTTGCGGTGCACTCGTGCCCGCAAAACAACGCCACTTGGAGGAATTGTCCTCGTCTCCCGTCCAAAGCTGTAAGCTGACGGCCGCTCTGAGTACACCAAGCCAGGGCATTTAAATGCACGAGGATAGTACCAACCCGAGGTTGATGCAGGAGCTGCGCTCGGCGACTGACCTCGCCCCATGGGCGACGAAAGTCACAGCGTGGTCCCTTGGGAAGGCGATGTCCACACTTGTGGCCCAAGAGCACCATCTATGGCTCAGCCTTGCTGAGACGAGCGATGTCGACAAAGTGCGCTTTCTCGATGCTCCCGTCTCCCAGGCTGGACTGTTCGGCGATGCCGTCGAGGACTGTGCCCAGCAGTTCTCGACAGTACAGAAGCAGACCGAGGCCATCCAACACATCTTGCCCCGGCGTGATGCACCATCTGCCACCGCTCTGCCGCGGGCCATGCCCCAGTATGCTCATTGCTGTGGGTGCCCTCTTGCATCCTCCAGAGCTGCTCCGCCCCATGCTGAATCGTCACCTAGGCCGGCGCGCCGAGCCTCTCGCATGAACGCGCCACCCCCGTGTCTCAGTCAGCCCCGAAATCGTCCAGGAAGGCAATAAAGCGGCCCTGACATTCTTCCTTGGGCCAAGCCCCAGTCTGCTCGTCGCCTTGGGCGCCCTCCTGCATCCTCCAGAGCCGCTCAGCCCCGTGCTGAAACAACATCAAGGCCAGCGCGTTGAGCCTCTCGCAGGAGTGCGGCGCCCCCCGTGTTCCAGCCGGCCACTAAGTCATCTAAGAAGTCAATGAAGCGGCCCTGACATGGGCAACCCGGATATGTGGGAAGCTGCTCTTTCTCAGGAGATGTCGGAGACCTACGGCCAATCCTGGATCTGCGAGTCTCGAATTGGGCCCTTCTCAAGCTCCCATTCAAGATGTTGATGCAGAAGTGCATCATCAGATGCATCCAGCCCCAGGATTGGTTTGCAGTGGTCGACCTGAAGGACGCTTACTTTCATGTCTCGATGTGCCCTCGACACAGGCCGTTCCTACGGTTTGCGCTCGAGGGTCAGGCATGGAAGTACAGGTTCCTTCCCTTCTGGCTGTCCCTGTCGACCTTTACGAAGGTTGTCATCGTGTCACCATCACACCGACGTGTCGCTGCCTATTCAGCCCCTGGTTGTCACGATGGATGCCTCCAGTATGGGCTGGGGCGCTACATGCAACGGGCAGCGGACCGGGCCCCGACTGCTTTGGCACATTAATTGCCTAGAGCTGTTGGCAGTGCACCTTGCGGCAGTTCCGGCCACTGCTGCAAGACAAGCACGTGTTGGTCCGCACGGACAACACTAAGGCGGTTTCGTACATCAACCGGCAAGGAGGTCTATGATCACGTCGCATGTCACAGCTCACCCGCCATCTCCTCCTCTGGAGTCAGACTCAAATCACTGCGCGCCATCCACATTCCGGGGGAGCTCAATCGTGCAGCCAATGTGCTCTCAACACAGCTCACATTCCCCAGAGAATGGCGACTCCATCCCGAGATGATCCAGCTGATCTGGAGTCGATTCAGGGAAGCCCAGGTGGACCTGTTTGCTTCCCGCGAGTCCTCCCTCTATCAGCTGTACTACTCCCTGACCGAGGCCCCCTTCGGCACGGACACACTGGCACACAGCTGGCCTCGGGCTCTTCGCAAGTATGCGTTTCCCCCAGTGAGCCTTCTCACACAGACACTGTGCAAGGTCAGAGAGGACGAGGAGCAGGACTTACTGGTTGTGCCTTCTGGCCCACCAGGACCTGGTTTCCGGAACTCATGCTCCTCGCGACAGCCCCTCCCTGGCACAGCCCCCTAAGACAAGATCTTCCTCTCTCAGGGGCTCGGCACCATTTGGCACCCACGTCCAGACCTTTGGAACCTCCACGTGTGGCTCCTGGTCGAGACGCGTCAGACCTAGCTGATCTGTCACCTGCGGTGGTTAACATGATCACTTAGGCTAGAGCTCCCTCTACGAGGCAAGCCTATTCTCTGAAATGGAGTCTGTTCGCGAACTGGTGTTCTTCTCGCTGAGAAGACCCCCGAAGATGCACGATTGGAGTAGGACTTTCTTTCCTGCAAGAAAGGTTGGAGTGTAGGCTGTCACCCTCCACATTGAAAGTGTATGTGGCTGCCATCGCAGCACATCACGATGCAGTGGACGGCCGGTCCCTGGGAAAGCACGATCTTCCATCACAAGGTTAAATCCTCCTAGGCCACCCCTGGTGCCCTCCTGGGACCTCTCTTATCGTCCTGGCAGGACTTCAGAGGGGTGCGGCAGACTTAAGTGATCTGCCACGGGCGGTGGTAAAAACGATCACTCAGGCTAGAGCTCCCTCGACGAGGCAAGCCTATGCTCTGAAATGGAGTCTGTTCGCGAACTGGTGTTCTTCTCGCCGAGAAGACCCCCGAAGATGCACGATTGGAATAGTGTTTTACTTCCTGCAAGAAAGGTTGGAGCATAGGCTGTCACCCTCCACCTTGAAAGTGTATGTGGCTGCCATCGCAGCACATCACGATGCAGTGGACGGCCGGTCCCTGGGAAAGCACAATCTCATCATCAGGTTGCTGAGGGGTGCCAAAAGGTTAAATCCTCCTAGGCCACCCCTGGTGCCCTCCTGGGACCTCTCTTATCGTCCTGGCAGGACTTCAGAGGGGTTCCTTTGAGCCGCTGGATTCAGTCGAGCTTAAGTTCCTGTCTGCTAAGACAGCGCTCCTGACCACGCTCACTTCCATCAAGAGT
>NW_015552614.1:296200-316601 GCF_001515605.1 Sinocyclocheilus anshuiensis | reverse complement strand
GCTGCTAAGACAGCGCTCCTGACCGCGCTCACTTCCATTAAGAGGGTCGGGGACCTCCAAGCATTTTTGGTGAGCGAAGAGTGCCTTGTGTTCTGGCCGGCCTACTCTCACGTTGTCCCGAGACCCCGGCCTGGATACGTGCCCAAGGTTCCCACCACTCCCTTCCGAGATCAGGTGGTGAACCTGCAAGCACTGCCCTCGGAGGAGGCAGATCCAGCCCTTGCGTTGCTGTGTCCCGTAAGAGCACCGCACATTTACGTGGACCGCACCCGGAGCTTTAGAAGCTCTGAGTAGCTCTTTGTCTGCTACGGAGGTCAGCAGAAAGGGAAGGTTGTCTCCAAGCAGAGCCTCCAAGCCTTTCTCCTCCTCCAGTAAATTCCCCGGACGGCGAACCCTGACAGAGTATCCTCCAGCACCCAGGCCCAGTATCGGTGTTAGCTTTCCCGGGTTTCCGGTCAGCCCTTGTACTGGGCTAGGTGTCCATTTGACTTGATTCCCTGTGGGCAATCCCATATGTGTATTCTTCCACAGTAAGGTTTTCCTCTCGGTAAACCCATGTCTTCCCTTTGACAGAGTGTTCTGTCAGTCTCTGCTGGCAGTTGTTCCATCCCTACTCTCAGGTAGGACCTGCCCCAGAGACCCATTCCATATGTAGTACTGCCCCAGGCCTGGGTCAGTCCATATGAGAATCTCCACATGTTACCTCCCTACGGGTAGGGTGTGGCCTCCGTAGCGCCCTTCTCCGGAAGGCTCGCTTCCCTATCGTTTCTGCCTAAGCTGTAAACTACAAATCGGAAAGACTTGAAGCAAATCTTTCGTTGAAGGTTGAAATCCCTTCTGTTAAGAAATTTCTGAGGGAAAAGGAACAACGGCTTGGCTATCTCCAGCAGCAATGTGTTCACCTGTGGTCCCTGCGGGTACCAAGGTCAGCGAATTTGCGCTGGGGTGGTGGGAAGGTTACGACCTTTGCGTAGCGTTTGTCAGACACGCGGCCACTTGCCAACATTGGTTACGTCATGGGGTTGTGACGAGGTTCAGGTTGTGGCGCTTTCCAGGGCCCCATAATGTCGATCACGACATAACTCATAGTGACCGACAGATAGGGAACGTCTTGGTTACGTACGTAACCCTCGTTCCCTGATGGAGGGAACGGAGACGTTATGTCCCCTTGCCACAACCTTGAACCATTGCAGGCGGCCAGGGACAAGTTCTCGGCTCCTCAGCGTAAAACCTGAAGAGTGGATGCACCTGTCGCCTATTTATACCCGTATGCACGGGGAGTTGCTCAGGTATACAAAATCCACTAGCCAAATTTCATTGGCATTTTCTCTTAAAGTCAGAGATGATTGGGGCACCCAAGTGAATCCCCATAATGTCGATCACGACATAACGAGGGTTACGTACGTAACCGAGACGTTACATATGTAACCGAGACGTTATCTTAGAAGAACTGTGATGAATTATTATGCCAAAAATGCTATGAATTGGAAATTCTACATTAATTTTATAACCTTTTTTTTTGTATTTAGAAACGTATACATTTCTAAGTTGCAGGTGTACACAAGCCTTGATGCAAGCAGGAATATTTTGTAGACACTATAAAATATTTTTTTCACCAAATATATAATTAAACATAAAAAATGTAATAATATAAAATAAACAATATTATACAAAATAAATAAAAATTAATATTATTTAAATAATAATTATACAAAATTAGGAATATTAGTTTAGGAACTAACTAAAATAAATTAAGTTGAAGTACTAAAATTACTAAAATAAAAATAAATTAAAGCTAATTAGATATATATTAAATAAAACAAGCTAATAAAAAAATGACAAGAACTTGTAACAATTACTAAGACTTAATTTAAAATAAAAAACTGAAAATCTAAAAAGCAAACTGAAAATATTAATAAACAATATAAAAGTATATAGATAATACAAAAATAATACTTGTACAAAAACAAAATTTATATGTATATAAACACATACATATATTACACACATGTACATAATACTCATATTTATATGATATATGCATTTAACATTTACTGTCCTTTCCAGGAAAACAGACTAAATGACTCATCTCGCATTGCATATACTTTCGTCCAATCAAACGCTCTCTAGAATGAGAATGTTCATCCCCCAATAGCTGCATCCGACTAGCAAGTCATCTCATTTGTAAGCTGCTTTGGATAAATGCGTCTGCTAAATTATTAAATATAAATGTAATCCATTACATACTCTAAAAACGCATACATCATCTTCAATCTCCTTCACAAACTCTCAGAATATTTGGAACGGAATGACTAACAAAGACAAATATTTCAGTGCCTTGTGATCATCACAATCAATCAAGTGAAAGCTTTTCAGGTCTTCTAAAGCTCTCACATAAGATGCTCTTTTAGTTGTCAAGTGAAGACACCTGCCTCACCACAATACAAGATATTCAGTCATTAAAGCTAGTCTTTAAAGTTGGTTACTCTTGAAATGTATGACAGGTTAACCTGTACGATGTAGAATTCAGAGGCACGTCGAAAAAGTTTGAATGTCTCAGAATGGTGCATCGCCTCAGTGCGTTCGCTGAACCTTTTCCTGCACAAATTATAAATTTTTTTACATCAGTCTTGTTTACATGATCATAATTTCTGTCAAACACATTCCCCTTTGTTGACTGATGAATACATTTTGTTTTTGTCTATGGTACATACAGTGGGTATACAAAATAATCACCCCCCTTTAAAATAATCACATTTTGTTGCTTTGTAGCCTGAAATGAAGACGGACACAGTTTTTGTTTTATTCAGCTGTATATTTACTCAGTGCAAATTATAACATCCAAGAGAAAGATATAACACCAACGTCAGAAAAAACAAAACAAAACAGAATCACTGAGTTGGAAAAAGGATCACCCCCTTGTGTCAGTATATTGTTGAACCACATTTTGCTTTAATTAGAGTCTGTTGGGATATGTCTATGGCTGCGTCCAAAACCACATACTCAATGAGTAGGTACTTAATTTCAATAAGTACTTACTTAACGAGCGTTAAAAGAGTACGTACTCTACAGCCAAATCTCATTAAGTATGAAGGCGATCTGCACATCACCCGCCATGTTGACGTTATCATGTGATCTACGACGTAATAACAAGCAACAACTTAAAAGAGCGACAGGTTTAATTCATCCATCTGTAAATATTTTGATGTTTATGAAATTTGCTCATTTTGTGGTCTTGTTGAAGAAACAGCTGCCCTTTTATTGTGATTGTAGTATAACCAATAAATTTTGGGTTGATTTTAATTTTTATATTTTTGACCCAACTAATATGACCCACAGTTTAATGCTTAGAGATATTATTTTTTATTACGAAAACCCAAAACCGTTATCTCTTGAATATGTTAATTTCTTTATTTTATGTGCAAAATTTTTCATTCACAAGCAAAACCGGCTTAAATCTCCTTTGTTTTCCTCTTTTTCTTGTTGAATTTAAATCTAGTTTCATCCCTCAGGCTTACAAATAACAACAACAACAAATGCAATAATTTGATGCATTATGATTATATGAATATTATGATTATTCAAAGATATTTAACCTTGTCGTGCTTTTTTTCTGTGTATATATCTTACTATTATGTACGCAAACCCATTATACTTATGTTTTCTGTTTTTTTTTTGTCATTATGATTGTTCATTGTTAAAGTTACAACTATCTTTCCCTGAGCTTGTATGTATGAGTGAGTGAGTGAGTCAGTGAGTGACGTGACATGTGGCCAAGTATGGTTACCCATACTAGGAATTAGTGCTCTGTATTTACCCATCCAAAGTGCACACACACAGCAGTGAACACACACACACCGTGAACACACACCCGGAGCAGTGGGCAGCCATTTATGCTGCGGCGCCCGGGGAGCAGTTGGGGATTCGGTGCCTTGCTCAAGGGCACCTCAGTCGTGGTATTGAAGGTGGGAGAGAGTGCTGTACATTCACTCCCCCCACCTACAATCTCTGCCAGTACGAGACTCGAACTCGCAACCTTTAGGTTAAGAGTCCGACTCTCTAACCATTAGGCCACGACTTCCCCAGTTATGCTATGCAGTAATAATAAAAAGAAGATAAGAGGGAGGGACAGGTGCACTAATACCTCGTAGCATCAGTAACTCCATAATCCTACCTAGTATGTTTTTCCTCAGCATTTGCAATGTTTGTAATATCTGCACAAAGAATACGTCGGGCAGCTGTTCAAAGATCTCGCCTTTGGAGAAGACTGTTAATTTTACTTTTGAAAAATGTGAGTATTACTACTTAAAAATTAAGATTACCCCAGAATGCATTGCTAACCCAACCGAACACTTACAATAATGATAAATGCTGACCAATAATTATATATATATATATAGTCACACTGCACCGGATAAACACACGTGTGTCTCATCTGTCCCCGTAACATCCAGACAAGATTCAAGTTTCCTCTATGATTTATGTGCTCAATACTACACTTACATGTCGAGTTAACTCACTTTTCATCGAACACAAATGCTCCTCAATTTATCAACAGTACTAATGGAAAAATAAAATAGATAAATTATGTTTAAATACTTTATGTAAATGTTTATTAACATTACTTACATTCATGTTATGTAAACAGTGTTGACAACAGCAAATTCAACATAATAGCTCACATACATCACTTACTCAGATGTCTGATTTCATGTGATGTGCTCATCTGGAATTCTTTTAGAACATTTCCTGTCAGAGGTTAAATAGACATTTAGTAAGCGTCTTTAAGATGTATATGGTTTATGTAAATCCACTTTGAAGATGTACGTGTGCTTACTGGAGCTCTGCTGTTAGCTAAACATAATAAAACGTGTTTTTACAGCAAAATCAGAGATATACTATGCTATTTAGCGTCTTTACACCTTCAGCAATTCAACAGTTTACTCTACAGGAACACAACAAATGCGATTTTAATGCGATGTTTTTGGTTTCTAATACTCACATTTGAAAACACCCTCGTCGCTGTTCTCCTTCACGTTCGATGATGATGATGATGATGATGATGATGATGATGACGACGATGACGATGATGTATCCTCTCGCGTGGCCTCCTGCTAGAAAAGTGTCCATCGGATGAGCACTTCAGAATCTGGGCGGAAGCAGTAGGACATCCGGAGATTTCTCGCCTACTCTTTTATGAATACTGAGGTTTCGGACATACTACTTTCTTTACATACTCTTTTATCCTACTATATAGTAGGTAAGTAGGCATATTCGGACTCAACTTAAGTATACGTACGTCCGAATCTCGCAAGAATTAGTGCACCACGCAGGCAATTCTCGCCTACTCTTTTATGAATGCTAAGGATTCGGACTTACTTATTCTTCGCCTACTGCTTTTTGCCTACTATATAGTAGGGAAGTATGTGGTTTCGGACGCAGCCTATGTCTCTACTAACTTTGCACATTTAGACTTTGCAATATCTGCCCATTCTTCTTTGCAGAACTGCTCAAGTTCAGTGAAATTTGATGGTGAATGTTTGTGGACTGAAGTCATTCCACAGATTTTCAATGGGGTTTAAGTCTGGGCTCTGACTAGGCCATGCAAGGACATTCACCTTTTTCTCCTTCAACCACGGTTTTGCTGTGTGCTTTGGGTCATTGTTGTGTTGGAAGGTAAACCTTCTTCCCATTGACAACATTCTGGCAGAGGGCAGCAGATTTTCCTCAAGAATTTGACAGTATTTTGCCCCATACATTTATCCTTCTATCCTGACAAGTGCTCCAGTCCCTGCTGCAGAGAAATTCCCCCATAACAGGATATTACCACCTCCATGCTTTACTGTAGGAATGCTGTTATTTGAATGGTGATCTGTATTGGATTTCCACCAGACATATCGTTTGGTGTTGAGGCCAAATATTTCAAATTTAGCCTCATCTGCTTTAGAATCTTCCAGGTAAGTTTTGTCTGCATGTGGCCTTTCTTGAGGAGTGGCTTTTTTCTTGCACCCCTCTCATACAAGCCACTTTTGTGGAGAATTTGTGATATTGTTGTCACATGCACACAATGACTACTCTTTGTCATAAATTCCTGCAACCTCTTCAGAGTTGCTGTAGGCCTCTTGGTAGCCTCTCTGACCAGTTTCCTCCTCGCTCTTTCATCCAGTTTGGAGCGACGTCCCGATCCAGGGAGGGTCTGTGTTGTACCAAATACCTTCCACTTTTTAATATTAGATTTCACTTTGCTTCTAGGCATTGATAAAACCTTTGAATTTTTTTGTATCCATCTCCTGATTTGATCCCAGATATCTTTTGGCAGTGCCTTGCCACCCATAGTTATTTTGTTTGCTTCAGTTGCACTACCAAGGACTGAAATGCTCCAGGAAAGCTCTTTTCATGCTGAGCTAATCAAAATGACCACAGCTGATCACAGTTGAAAGTCAAATGGCTTTGTCTGCTGTTGAGAAGGTGATTAGCTACAACTGATTTAGTTTACAAGTAATTTTTAGGAGGGGGGTGATCCTTTTTCCAACTCAGTGATTCTGTTTTTTTATTTTATTTATTTATTTATTTTTTCTGACATGGTGTTATATCTTTCACTTGGATGTTATAAGTTGCACTGAGTAAATACAGCTGGATAAAACAAAAACTGTGTCCGTCTTCATTTCAGGCTGCAAAACAACAAACAGTAATTATTTTAAAAGGGGGTGATTCTTTTCTATACCCACTGTAATCATAGAGGTTCAGCAAAATGTGTGCGCATGTTTGTCCTGTAATTTCCAGACAACTTCTGCTAAGTTAAACAAAAGAAAACCAATAAACCTCTTCACACTGTAGAGAAAACTAAGCTGTCTCGCACTTCTACAGGGAAACGCATGCAACATTTGGTATCAAATGAACTGTTCCTATCAGCAAAACCACAGTAATGAGAGAGTTTAGCAAGAAAGACTAGTCTCATTGAGAGTGCTTTTGCGAAGTGTTTCTAAATGTACCAATATAATTTGAGTTAAAGATGTAATTACCGCTGGAGCGCTGCTGATCTTTGCTGTGAGGAACTAGCGATGTGAGCAATTATTGTAAGATTTAAGTCACTATCTTCTCAGTACCAAATATATCATCTCTGCACACAAACACACACACTTTATTCTGGGAGCCCATATAATTTTGCATTATTTGTCTTCTTTTCTGATAAGTTCATTCTCTTTCTACCTAAGTATCACGTAGCCACCTTCTCACAAAATGCTGTGGTGCTACCACGAACCAGAAATTGGACCAAAGTGCCACTGAAATGGACAAAAATGTCTTAGATATTTACAATGTTGCAGTAAAAATGGTTTTGATCAGTTATAACATTTCAGAATATCTAGATTTTGTAGACACTGTAAAGAATGGCAGGGACATGCAGAGAGTTCCTCAGGGGCAGGGGCTTAAATGCAAAATGGGGCAATGGGGGAAAAAAAAACCAAATATATATATATATATATATATATATATATATATATATATCAGTGACGTAGCTAACCTTAAAATAGCTCTTAGGAACCTTAAGTGCAGCAGAATTTTTTTTGTAACCTTGGCCAGATCTGTGCCTTGCCACAATTCTGTCTCTGAGCTCTTCAGGCAGTTCCTTTGACCTCATGATTCTCATTTGCTCTGACATGCACTGTGAGCTGTAAGGTCTTATATAGACAGGTGTGTGGCTTTCCTAATCAAGTCCAATCAGTATAATCAAACACAGCTGGACTCAAATGAAGGTGTAGAACCATCTCAAGGATGATCAGAAGAAATGGACAGCACCTGAGTTAAATATATGAGTGTCACAGCAAAGGGTCTGAATACTTAGGACCATGTGATATTTCAGTTTTTCTTTTTTAATAAATCTGCAAAAATGTCAACAATTCTGTGTTTTTCTGTCAATATGGGGTGCTGTGTGTACATTAATGAGGAAAAAAAATTAACTTAAATGATTTTAGCAAATGGCTGCAATATAACAAAGAGTGAAAAATTGAAGGGGGTCTGAATACTTTCCGTACCCACTGTATATATATATATCGAGAGAGACAGAGAGAGAGAGAGAGAGAAAGAGAGAGATTATTATTATAGTTTTTTTAGTAAAGACAATATCTTAACTATTTTCTTATGCATTGTTTATAAAAAATGTATTCATGTAATTATTCACTTACTGATTTATAGATCTTTTCTTGTTTTGTTTATGTGTTATATGTCAGTACTGTGACAATACTGTGGAAGTCATGCCAATAAAACTCACTTGAATTGAAAAAAAAAAATTTTCTTTTTTGTTCTTGGAGAGAGAGAGAGAGAGAGAGAGAGAGAGAGAGAGAGGTCAAAAGTTTGGATAAATTACTATTTTATGTTTTTGCAAGAAGTCACTTATGGTCATCAAGCCTGTATTTATTTGATCAACATTTTAATATATTTTAAAATATTATTATTTTCTGTGATGCAAAGCTGAATTTTCAGCATCATTACAGTATTCAGTGTCACATAATCCTTCAGAAATCATTCAAATATGTTGATTTAATACCAATGTTGGAAACAGTTATGCTGCTTAATATTTTTTGTAAGCTGCGATACTTTTGTTTAGGATTTTTTTTAATGAATAAAAAGTAAAAAAAAAAAGAACAGCATTTATTTAAAATATAACTTTTGTAACAATATACACTACCGTTCAAAAACATTATTTTAATATTTCAGAATATCACATTTTTTTTTCTGTATTTTTGATCAAATAAATGCAGGCTTAAGAGCATAAGAGACTTTCATAATGCTGCATAATTATCAAAAATGTTAATATAATAAAGTCCTTTCACGTCACCATTTCACCAGCCTACACTTCACATAGGCCTAATAGGCTGCCTGTAGGTGGCACTTGGGCTTCATTAACTATGATAGTTTCAGGAAATAGTAAATGGTGTCTCAATATACATAAATACAAAATACATAAATACGGTTTTGTGCAGTGCTTTGTAGTCAGTTAGCATCCATTTTCTCCGCGATGCAATTTGATTTATAAAATGAGACAAACCGCAGATCCAGACCGCAGATCCAGACAAATGCAAGTCTGTCTCCATGTAATTTTCAACCGATCTATGAATAAAAACGGAAAATTACAGCTCCACTTCACACTGTCCAATGAAATTTGTACTTCTTGTGTCAGATCATGATTGGTTGGTGTACCAACATGACAAATAGGCATTGATGAATTATGTAATATTCTAAAATATATAAGATATGGATTTTTTTATGAAATCTAACTAGCTTTGATTATTAATGAAAAAAAAAAAGTTAAAAATATTGTTTGATTTATTTTTTCCTTCCATTGACCCATAGGCACTCACTGAAAGAACCATATACGGCTCGAGAGCCTAGGTTTCGAACAGACTGTGTCAGTCAAGCAAAACACACGCAACCCATAGCAACGTGTTATGGCAATGACTTAATGCCTTAAAATGATAGTATCCACCTTATTCTTCAACGAGGAAGTAAACCTATGGGCAAGACTTCCGGTTCATTAGCCGCTATAGGGAAATAACGAGAAGAATAACAACGTGCAGTAAATGGTAAAACTGCACTACAAACCTGTGTGTTCATAATAAGGATAATACATAAAAATAATAAGGTAAGACACACCAATTTGAAATATCAGGCAGCAAAACGAGCTGTTTTGTAGCTGGATGCAGATGAGACCCAAAGCCAGACCCATAAAAATTACATATGGTCGCGCCCACTCTTACGGGAAGAATAAGGTAAATGAAAATAAATAAATAAATCACTTTTTTTTTTTTTACCAAGCATGCATTAAATTGATCAAAAACATTACATTTATTTAAAGACATCTATTTTAAATACATTCTGTTCTTTTAAAAAAAAATTTCATCAAACAATAATAAAAAAAATGGTTTCCACAAAAATATTATAAACATATACAGCAGCACAACTGTTTTCAACACTGATAATAAAAACGAATGCTTCTTGAGCACCAAATTAGCTGAATAAATTAATCTTTGCCATCACAGGAATAAATTACATCTTAAAATGTATTAAAATAAAATACAGCTATTTTTAATTGTAATATTATTTTAAAATATTACTGCTTTTACTGTATTTTTAATCAAATAAATAGTGCCTTGGTGAGCATAAGAGACTTTTTTTTCTTACTGACACCAAGCCGTGTGTGTTTATTCTGCTACCAACCTTCTAAATCTTACATAATCGTTGGCCAAAAAACATGACACTTTTCCGTCTGTTCATCTGTTGAAAGCAGTCCTCTCTCTTCAAAAATGAATATCTTTCATTTCTGTCACTCACCAAGTAACAAATATCCTAATTCCACCCTGTTGTGTTCTCTCTGTGTATGTGCAGATGGTTGGCATGGTGTCGGTGGGATGTCAGTCAGTCTGATGCCCTATTGGAGAAGGGTAAGTGGCAGCACACACTCTCACCCTGGGCACTTGGGCTGATGGCATTTCAGTGTGGCCCATGGGGAGTACACATACTGTACACACACACACACACACACACACACACACACACACACACATACTGGCACAGCCCTTAAACTCCGGTCTGTGTGCTTGTGATAACCCTCACTGCCACCGCTCTTCGGCCCACTGTGCCAGCCATTTTCCATCTCACACTATGACAAAGCCAACACACATGCACACACTCAGACATACAAATACACAAGCAAACACATACCCAGACTCACACAAACACCAACATACAAAAGTCTGCTTGGTAATCTCTGAAAGGACAACTGGACATGTGATCGAGACCTGCTTTCAAATATTACAAAGCTAAAATCTTTAGTTTTGAATAAGCTAGAGTAAACCTAAAAGTTTACAAAGTCTTTCTCTTTAAAAAATAATCAAACTGACAATTCATCTTGCACTACAAACATTTTTACTCATAATATGCTCTCTAAAATGCTAAAATTCTTTCTGTCTATGTAACACCTGCCTTCAATAAGCATTAGCAAGATGCTGATCATAATTCATTGTTTTTTGGTTGAACAGTCATTCTTTATTTCCTTTTCTAACCATAATTAGAATAGAGTAGAGAAGATTACAGCACTGTTGAAAAAGGGACAGTAAGATGTCTCTTGTGCTCACCAAGGCTGCATTTAATTAATAAAAAACAAAAAACCCACCCGTCCATACTGTTTTCCATGTTTTATGTGGACATTCCATAGGCGTAATGGTTTTTATACTGTACAAACCATATTTTCTGTCATCTTACCCTAAATCTACCCTTCACATAAAACTTTCTGCATTGTTAAATTTTCAAAAAATCTGCATCCTGCATGATTTATCAGTTTGTTTCCTCATGGGAACCAAAAAATGTCCCCACATGGTCAAAATATACTGGTATTATTATACTTGTGTATAATAGAGAATACCAGGTACACACACACACACACACACACACACACACACACACACACACACACACACACACACAATCACAATCACAATCAAAAAATCATTCTAATATGCTGATTTGCTGCTTAAGAAACATTTCTTATTATTATCAATGTTGAAGACAATCATGCTACTTAATATGTTTGTGCTAACTGTGATACATTATTATTTGATGAATATAAATTTAAAAGAACAGCATTTAGTTTAAATAGATTTTTTTTATAAATATGTATGTCTTGTAAGTCTTTGTAAACTAAGTCTTTACTGTCATTTCGATCAATTTAATGTGCCCTTTCTGAATAATAGTATACATTTCTTAATAATAATATTTAGGAAAAGTCAAAATGATGAGAAATAATGTTGTATTATTATGAAATTACAGAAGTATTCATTTGAGAATAAAGTAAAAATGACAAGAATACAACCATAGCATTTTACGATCGTTAATATTTCAAGAATAACACTGCAAAAAATGACAAAGTGAAGTGGAGTTGACCTCTGATTTCCATTTCAGATTGCACAAAAGAGGCAATTCCTGAACGTCTGTTTGGTTCTTTCTAATGAATATACATTTAATTTCCTATACAACAACTGGTTTCTCATGGCGGTGCTGATGAGCCAAAAGACCAAGGATTTCTTTGTTGGTAAATCCCGTCCTAAAGTAGAATTTAACCTAATCCTATGCCTATTGTGATAATTATCTTAGAAACTTAATTTGCTGTAAAGTTGCTTTGCAACGATTTGTATCGTGAAAAGTCCTAAAAAAAAGCCTTTTTCTGTAGTATTTTTTGATAATTTTATTGCACTCACATTTAATTCACACAACATTACAACTAACTTTGATCTTTTAATTTTATGACTTTATTTTCATAACATTGTTTGGGGATAAAAAAGATCTAGAAAGTTACAAATCTCAAAGTCCACTTCAAAGGGAGATATTTCGTTTTAAAAAAATTCCTTTTCAAGAACTACAACGAATGGCTCATTTGAACTACAGCGTTGGTTTCCGGGCTTTGTGATATCACAAAGCCTGGAATTGAGAACTGCTGGTCTAGAACAATTTTTACAAGTATAACACGACGTAGCTGGGCGCCGCGGACAGACGCCGAACGGCGCCGCTGGTGTGCCTACACTCATAGAAAATAATGTATTTGAATTTTAAAGACGTGGCGCAACGCTACGCTTCTCGTCCGGTGTGCGACCGCCTGAAACGCTGTTTTTTTCACCTCCATGCCCAAACGTCTTTGTTTGGGCTTCCGAAAGCGGATGATGTCAGGAAACAGTGGTTTCAATTTATTTTTTAACTCTGTTCCGGAGCATTATAACACCAATTTGCTATTGTGTGCTGCGCATTTTATTGAGGACAGCTTCCACAACACAAGGGAGTACAGTGCCTGCCGGATTTGCCAAAAGCTTTTGTTGAAAGATGGAGCAAGGGGCGTGGCAGTACTGAAACACCGTCTAAGCTGTTCGCCAATCACAACGCACTGGGACAGCTAACCAATCACAACACATTTTGTTTTTCGGAAGGCGGACCTTCATCAAAGCCGGAACTAATCGAGCCGTTTGTGCCAGGCTGGGGAGAAAGGTATTTTAATAATGTAAATTATGTGAAAAATAATGCGTTTTTCGAACCACCAAGCATGAGAGCATGTTCTAGTAAACCCCCAAAACAAAATCAAGACTTTGTAAAAGAGCATAATAGGACCCCTTTAAATCTTAAACGTTATAAATATATTCTCTAATTCGTAGTTAATTTTTTCCTTTTTTCTTTAACAATAGCACTAAAAAGACATTGCAATGTAACCAAATGATACTGGCTATTTTTTTAAAAGCCCTCCAATATATCCTATACCAAAATTTAATTCAACAGGAAAATGTCAACACTGCAAAAAAATAATGTCCAATGAAAAACAATTTTTTTGTGAAGATTTTGTATAGTACTACATAATATTATGTATGAAATATTATGTAGTAAAACATGTCCATAAATTAATTGATTTGTCAAATAACTGTTATTCTGTTCTATCTGGTACCATTATTTAATGTTTTTTATTTCTTTATTTTTTCCCCCTGGAAAGATGTGAGACTATTAGAGTGATCTGAAATTACTGTTGAACACAGCTGACAACGAAAGTACACATCACAGTAGTTAGCAACATGGGATCAGGTCAACATAACTCCCTGATTTGTCATTTAACATCGCTGTGCACACACACACATCAATGCATGCAGACACACCTCTTTTCCGTGATAGATTCCCATGATGCTAAAGTGTCTATAAATACAGCGTGCAGATCCCTGGTGGTTTGAAGTCATTTCAGCAGGAAATAGGAAAACAGCAGAGACGCTCAAGCTGAACTTTATTAAAATTCATAAACTGTGAATAACAGCTGCCTCACCCATCAGGGAGCACTGCCTGAGCTTTTTGGGCCCTTTGGGATGCCATACCTGCCCTGTATCATCACACTCAGTTAAAGAGTGAAATGAGAAACATAAGAAAAGATCAAAGACAAAAAGAATAGCACAATTGTAATGGAGACTGTGCGCAATCTAAGTCATGTCAATCTCTCTGAATGTATTCTGAAAGTGATGAGTTGTGGCGCTCAGTCAACTCCAGCTGAGAGAGGGCAGGACAATCTGATTGGTGGAGATCTGCATGTGGCCTACCACCTGTATTTTCCTGCCCAGTCACGGGTAATGCTGAGCTTAGCTTGTGCATACATTTCAAATCGCCTCTGCAGGAGATAAAAGAGTAGCATCAGAAAGAATGTGCAACACCAGAAGTGTGTTTAGCTAAAATACAATCTCTGATCAACACTTAGTCAGAGAGAGAGAGAAATCAGGTAAAAAAATAATCAACAGTACAACAATGAAAAACAAAACAAAATAGGAGATATTATTAATGTAGAAAACAGTCGTTTAACTAAAGCAGAGGCAGATCTAGAAAATTTTTCATGATGTGGCAGAAGGAATATGAGGGTTGACAACACCAAAGCAAGAGTCCATGCATAGCTCTTGTGGATTTATTGCCTGACACATGCATTCGTGTCCATTAATTTGCAAAATATTTGCATTTCCTCTGAGGGACTACAAAAATCATCCTAATGTTTAAAATTTATTAAAAAATAAATAACAAAATACCAATAACCAGGGCACCAAGAAATTTCTATTAAACACATCAACAGATTCTAAATGTGTTGAAACTTGTAGGAGTGTCTATCATTTCTGCCCAAAAAGAGCAAGTTGTTTTATTAATATATTGAGATGATAAATCACAAGTTTTATTATAAATAAACAATCTATTACACTCAGTAACAAATTTCGGAATAGGCCAAGTAAGAACAAGTTGTTATATTAATATCTACTTGGATGAAACATAAGTCACAAGTTTTAGTGCATCAACTTTATGAGCAGCAAAAAGAATCTATTAACCCTTTAACTGTCACCCGTCCCCTCTGTGGGACGCCTAAGTTTACTTCACTATATTACAATTAAATCCTAATCTAATCATGACAAACTATATATCGTTGGAAAGGTTGGAAAGACTCCTAAATAATATTTTACAAAAACATTGGTAAAATATCTATGTAGGAAAAGTAATAGATACATTTATGACAAGAGTGCACCTCAAAAATCTACATCATAACAGGAGTTCTGACCTTTGTCAAAAAAAGTCTTCTTTGTTGCCTTTTTCTCTATCACACTTTAGAAATCATCAGAAATTATATATCAATTGAAAACTTTAAATCTCAAAATTCATCCTTTGAAACCCATTTTAAAATCAAACATTGCATTACCATGAAATGGTACATCAATATCATGTTACAAAATGTTTTCGTTCATGAATTATAAAAATTTAAGTTTGGATCGTGCACTTTCATGTCTATGTTCAAAAATGTGAGTGACAGTTAAAGGGTTCACCAACAAATTACAAATCTCTATAAAGTTTCTAACATTCGAAAGAAATAACACAATATCAGTGTCCAGAGATTTGATTTGCTTTCCAAACAATGCTTGGGATTTAGTTAATAACAGGACATCTGTGATTTATAATTTGCAATATTTACAAAAAAAAATGTCACTAACGATCCGAAAAGCAACCACTGAACATCAGTAACAAATTTAACAAAATATGATTTTCTATGTATTAGTTATTTGTAAGCAATGTAAAAAAAAATGTTCAATGGCATAGTTCAACCAAAAATGAAAATTAGCTTAAAATGTGCTCACCCTCAGGCCATCCAAGTAGATAAGTTTGCTCTGAACACATTTGGAGAAATGTAGCATTGCATCCCTTGCTCCCCAATGGATCCACTGCAGTGAATGGGTGCCATCAGCATGAGAGTCCAAACAGCTGATAAAAACATCACAATAATCCACAAATAATCTGCGCGACTCCAGTCCAATCAGTTAACATCTTGAAGCGTGTTTTTGTAAGTTTGATGGATTTATTTCTTAAAAACACACAGCTTTTTGCTTCACAAGCCATTGATTGATGGACTAGAGTTGTGTGGTTTGCTTGTGGATTATTGCAACGTTTTTATCAGCTGTTTGGTCTCCCATTTACGTTAGTGAGCAAGTGAGGTAATGCTAAATTTCTCCAAATTCCTGTTCCTGTTCCTGTTCCGATGAAGAAACAAACTTGTCTACATCATGGATGGCCTGAGGGTGAGTACATTTTCGGTCAATTTTCATTTATTTGTAAACTAATCTTTTAATAAAACATATGTTAATACAAATATTATAGTCTTGGTTATTTTTCCTGGTGTTTAATAAGCCTTTAACTGTGTAAACATCAAATGGAATTGGAAATGTAAATTTTCATTCAGGTTCAGGAGATCTTCTCGCCTTATTTCAGAAGTCTACTGCATACCACTGTGCTTGATGTAACACTATAGTTTTCAGCTCCAAAGAAACATCTCTCCAAACCCTTTCAACTGGCAGGATTAAGCGATCATGCCACTTATTTTCACCTGAACAGGTCATTAGTGAAGCCACTCAGACACAACATTGAGCAATATGATTTGGCTGTCCGTCAACAAACATTTAGCAGGGCATTTCATCTCTGCCCCACGTGTAAATAAATCAATAACCCCATCTGGCCCATGTGTGACCCCCAGGCGTAAAATTGCTGCACATCATCAGTAAAATTGTCTACCAGCAGTGCTGTAAAACTTATAATGATTCTGCTATTATACAGAGGTATGTTGAATAATAATTCACATCGCCAGAGCTTCCTGCCATGCATAAGGATCACAGCAGGAAAAACCACCACTGAAATCACTGGGTTGTCTGGCGAGGAAAGAACAAAAGAATGAGGCTCCCAAAGTCAAGTCAAGTCAAGTCACCTTTATTTATATAGCCTGGTAAGGTTCTATGAAAAGATAAGAGGGGCATTCTTCATACTGCTGTTGTAGGCAAATGGATTTTCTACTTTTTTCTTGTTTGTTCTATTTTTCCACTGTTGGTAATGAAAACAGCACAGAGGCTTAATGATAATTGTGAAAATTGCTAAGCATTTGTTCAAAGCTGTGTTTTGGCCACTTTCTCTGTCTTCCCTTATCTGTACTTCTTTACCTTGTTAGGAATTGTTAAGCACACAGTGTAATGTGAGGTAAGATTTTTCACAGTGACTGGAGTTACTAGTTCTTAAATAAATTTGCAGTCCATTATAGAACTGATTAAAGTTTGAGTCCACATAGTTGAACGCCTTCCATCAATGTCCTTACCACCATAAATTTTAAGCAAAACAGGTCCTCCCAATATTCAAAAATAGTAGTCAATTAGTGTGCATTTTTAATGATCGGTTTTAAACCGTGTACATTGGTTCCCCTGGTACAAGAGGAACCAATTTCCCCTATTTATTTCCATAATACTCCATCCTGGTCTAAGTGTACATGATACATCAGTGGACATTATTCCAAAGTCAGTCTGTGCATCAGTGTTGTTAATGTCAGCTAAAACTATTTAAAAATATACTCTTTAATTGATATACAACCAAAATAAAATAAAGTATGAAGTATTTGATGAAAAACTTAAATCTAAAAAGTATTATTTTCACTATTAACTAAGAGTTTTCCCTGAACAAACTCCTATAGTTAATAAGGTAGTTGTTAAATTTAGGTACGGGTGGATTAAGGGATCTAATATACGGTCATGCAGAATAAGGCATTAATATGTGCTTTATAAGTACTAATAAACAGCCAATATGCTAGTAATATGCATGCTAATAAGCAACTAATTAATAGCTAAAATTTGATCCTTAAAATAAAGTGTTATCAAATGTTACTTTGACAACTAACTAAAATAAGTTTAAATGCTAACATTACTGGAACTGAAATAAAGCTAAATTTAGACAAAAAAACAAAAAACAAATGAGTCATTGAATCATCTACTCGACCATTTAAAAAAAAAAAAAAAAAAAAAAAAAAAGATTAATCTGGCTTTGTTTGTGCCTATTTTCATTAATGGAGAAAAAAATAAAAGTAACTTTTAAATATTGTGTCTATAATTAATGTACTCAGTATTAACTTCTTGTTTATTGCACTTTTGTATAAAACAATATCACTGGACTTATTTCAACACTCTTACTCCTGTGATAGTAGGTAGATCAAATGTTGAATTTGATCCCCCTAATTAAACTGCAAATTACAATTTACTACTTAAAGGAACAGTTGTGTTCCCTCACCTAATTTTTCTAACAGATCAAAGTATGTGAATGTAATGTTGAGGCTCTAATTACTTTTAGGAACCTGCAGAAGCCAAAAAATTTAAGTCCAAAATCATAGTGCAGAACATTCTAGTCCTGGGTTTAAACACATCAAATTAACTATTCAGAGGAGACAATAACTGCCAGAATTACCGTGGGATTTTTATTCTCGGCTAACAGTTATTTCCTCACCCCCGCGATTAGGATGAGGTCACGGTGCATCTCAAAACATCATAAAGTATGTTAGCACCATTTCTGTCAGCTCATGTACTTCCTGTGAGACATGAAAAGCAGCACTCTTGACTGCTTAACTCAGAGAAAAAGGAAAATGTGCTCCGGTGAGAGGTCTTACCAGTGATTTGAATGTCTGCTTCTTTCTGTACCACTCTCTCTTGTATTAGTCAGAAGACGGAAGGCAAAGAAAGCATGACTCTTTTTAAAGCACCTTTAATCATACTGGGAACTCTCCCTGAGGACTAAAGCTGTTTCAAATGGAACTTGAGTGAGAATATGTGTGTGTGGCTTTGGGTTAAATGGCTCTGTGCAATGTTAATCAAGGCTAATAACACATGAGCATTGAAAGCGCTCCCGTGGTATTGAAGCTCAAGAGTAATCATGTGGTCATGAGTTCTGTATGTGTCAGTGTGGTTCTGGGCTTGTGCTGCGCGAATCATGGCTCTCTGATGAAGGTCCACTGTTCAGTTCACTTCCGATGTCGAAGCACTTAAGTGTAATGTGAGGTATTAAGTGCAGAGAGTTTAATGTTAGTATGTAAGAAGTGTAGGTGAGAGTGGAAATGCTGTAAAGTATTTGTAAAATCAATAGGCTTTGATATTGCTAAATGCCATTTAAGTGGAGCCAGGTCTTCCCTTTTTTAAGAGTATGACATGTCTGTGAAAGAGTGCACCATCTGGAAAGCCTTACATTATATGTCAAGCGGCCATGAGCTTTTATACTGTACACATGTAATAAGTAATTAACTTTCAATTTTTAAATTTTTTTTGTCATGTTAGCACATTAAATTGAGATTATAGTAAACAGAGATCAAACAAACAATTCAGTTTAATTCATACATTACTGTCTTTAAAAATTAACTGATCAAGTTGTTCTAGCGACTTCCGTTTTTTTGCATTCTTCAAGGACATGTAGAAAGGTTGACAGTCTAATGGACATGTTAATATGCAAATTTTATAGTTCAGTCAAGTACAATTAAGTCTGTCTGGAAGAATTTGAAAATCTTAAAATTCATCAAGAATCCATTGTTGAAAAAAAATCTGAATTTTTGAAGTGGTTTAGATGTGCATACTTTAGGGATTAATAGAATAAAATCTTTTATCTATGCCTTTCAAAATCAACTGCATTCGTTTTTTAGTCCCGTTTTTCAGTATATTATGCAGGTGTTATGACTAGTCTGGAAAGTAAAATGCATTAGCTTTAAAAGGTCAGTGAGATTAATTTTTTAAATACATTTTTTATTCATCAAGGATGCATTAAAGGGGTCATATGATCCGATTTCAATTTTTCCTTTCTCTTTGAAGTGTTACAAGCTCTTGGTGCATAAAGAAGATCTGTAAAGTTGCAAAGACTAAAGTCTCAAATCCAAAGAGATATTCTTTATAAAAGTTAAGAATCAACCATGCCTACCTAAAACGGCTCGTGCTAACACGCCCCTACATGTCTACGTCACGAGGTGGGAAGATTTGCATAACACCGCCCAAATGTTCGCGCAAAGAAAGAAGGCGTAACTTTTATTCTCGCTGTAGTATTGTTGCCGCCGCCATGTCGTGAAGGCGCTGTGTGTTTCGTTGTGAAAGCAAAACTACTTTGTTTGGCCTTCCAAAAGAGGACGATATCTGCTTCGTCATGCCTAGAGCTGATCCGTGCTGGTCACTGAGGAAATACATCAACTTCGCGCTGTGGATCACCGGATCGGCTTTCACTGTGGACGAAGCGGAGTCCAGCCCGGGGTCGTCACATGTGGTTGCCGCAAGCCCACCGGCTGCTCCTTCGTCGAATCCGCCAGCCGCCGCTCACTCTAGCCGCCGGCCTCCGCTCACTCTAGCTGCCGGCCGCCGCTCACTCAAGGCCGCCGTGTGTGATGCTATGTTTCATTGTGAAAGTGAAACTACTTTGTTTGGTCTTCCAAGAGGACACGACTACAAATCAGTGGTGAAGTTGCATTTACCACACTGTTCCAGAACAGTTTAACCCAAATATCCAGATGTGTGCAGCACATTTTATGGAGAAC
>NW_015552614.1:295982-296121 GCF_001515605.1 Sinocyclocheilus anshuiensis | reverse complement strand
ATTTAAAGGATTTGCCACTGATGATTCAAATGTGAGTTTTGAGCAATGTAGAGTAGCGCTTGTTTGTAATTTCCCCGATCACAAATGTAGACATGGTTTTATGTTTACGTGGCACGATGCAATGCAACGCATAAAAAGA
>NW_015552614.1:259529-295363 GCF_001515605.1 Sinocyclocheilus anshuiensis | reverse complement strand
ACAAACGTCTAAATACAGAATTACAGAGAGAAGAGAACAAATATATAATAATGTTTTCTTGGAATATATTTACAGTGTGAATGACAGATGCTATTTATTCAGCAAGGATGCATTAAATCAAAATTGACAGTAAATATACATTTATAATGTTTCAAAGAATTTTCTTTTGAACTTTCTGTTCATTAAAGAATCTTCAAACCAATGAAGCATGATTTCCACAAAACTATTAAGCAGCACAACTGTTTTTAAACTGATCATAAGAAATGTTACTTGAGCACCGAATCAGCATATTAGAATTATTAGCCTGAAGAATTATTATTATTTTTTGCTAAAATGGTTTAATGTTATTTTTAGCAACATCATATGACCCCTTTAAATTGATCAGTTTAAAAAAAAAAGAGACTTTTAAAATATTACAAACAAATTTAATTTCAAATAAAAGTTTTTTTAATTAAAAAATTATTCATAAAAAGATCCTGACAAAAAAAAAAAAAGCATGATTTCCACAAAACTATTAAGCAGCACAACTGTTTTTAAACTGATCATAAGAAATGTTACTTGAGCACCGAATCAGCATATTAGAATGATTAGCCTGAAGAATTATTATTATTTTTTGCTAAAATGGTTCGTTCTTTCTTTCTTTCTTTCTTTCTTTCTTTCTTTCTTTCTTCCTGTCTGTCTGTCAGGACCATTATCGTTAAAGATGCATCACTATTTGCATACATCAGAACAGAACCAACATAAATGTATTGCAGATATCATTAATGTTCAATAATTTAATGTACACATTTTATAAATTAGTCTGATTCAAAGGGGAATCAGAAGGCAGAATCCTGACTGGACGAAAGGAGGAGCTGGGGATGGAGGTGGGTAATTAGCTATTGAGCCAACGCGAAAGCTGCTGATAATACCGAAGGATCTTATATATGGTTGCTGTGATAGACATTGTATCCCTATAGGTAGACGTGGACCAGCTGAGAGTCAGCTGATGCGAGGTTGACTGACGTGACCTGATTGATTTCTTTCCCGCCTTTTTGTTTTTCAAATCTGTAACTGTCAAAACCAAAATTATTGATTTTCTGGAGCTCAGCTTTCCAACTACACAGACTGTCGACACACTCTCAACTAGTACATTTCTTTCTTAAATGTCTATAAATGCAAACTTTTAAATTGTAACTGGTTTCTCATGTACTTTTCTCTTTTTAGTTTAACAGAAAATGTAAGTGTGACCAGCTCTGTTCAGTTAAGGATATTTCTCTCCTCTTCTCCATTAAGTAACAGAGAAATTGAATGTATGATCCATATTGTTATTTTCTTCTTCTTCGTTTTCTTCTAATTATTGCTTGGGTGTATGCATAAACATGCCCAGTCACAAAAAACATTAAAGTTTTCCCATGACTTTATATTACTTTTTCCTTTTAACATTGTGAAGGACTCACATACTGTCCATTTTTGCTACTTTTGGCCTTTATTAACATTTGTTGGTTTCTATTTTGTGTTATACTTTATGTATTTGTTTGATGTCAATTGTTATTAGTAATGTATTCAGCTAATAACTGTTGTCATAACATATATAAATATAATAATATTAATAAAAATAAACCTAACCCTATTATCAGTGGTGTATTGTAACGAAGTAATAATACTTCGTTACAGTACTTAAGTATTTTTTGTATCTGTACTTTACTTGAGTTTTTATATTTCAGCCAACTTTTACTTTTACTCCACCACATTTCCTAATTAAAATGTATACTTTTACTCCGATACATTTCCCCGAAGCATATTCGTTACTTACTACAAAATAGTCAGAAGTCAGAAAAACACGGACTGCCGGAAAGCACGTTTGACGAATCAGTGGTCTGCCGTCTGCAAGTTAGACTAAAAACACCTTTGCTCATGTGCAAAAAAGTGCGAGGCTGCGCGCACAACTGCGGATGATTCATTTTCCACTCATGTCGAGTCTGGGGCGTGCGATACAGCATCGTCTGCGATTAATATGGTAAGTGTTGTAATGGTGTGCGATCTGACATTATCAAGTATATCACAGAGAGTGCTCGCACGTGATTTATTAGTCTATTAAAACTCAAAATTCAAGGCACTCTAAATTGTAGACGCCAAAATTGCTTCTGTATGCTTTTTTATGTTTATATAATTTAATATAGTTAACTTAATCTATATCACACAAAGAGTACCGTTTTTCTGCAGATATCAGCATGAACACATTTATGCCAACGAAAATAGTTCCAAACAAAGATCACAGCACTGTTTTGTATCTCTGAGCAATGGACGGTGTTTTCTTATTGAATGAATCAGCTCTTTGAACGAATCGGCTGATAAAAATGATTCAGTGATTCAACTATTAAAACAGTCAAATGCTTTGTTCCTGAATGAATCAGTCGTTTGAATGATAATTTTCGTACTAAGTACAATAAATATCACATACTCTAAGACATATTCTAAACGGTGACTTCAACTTCTACCAAAGTCCTTTTCTGGTAAGATATCTTTACTTTTACTTGAGTATGGCTTTCAGGCACTTTATACACCACTGCCTATTATTAAACTATTAATAAAAATGTCATTTAACACATTAAAGGTCCTTTATAGCATTTTAAAAGCACTGTTCTTTATGGAACCTTATAAAAAGGGTTCTGCTGTTGTTACAAGCCAAAGAATCCTAACTTGGTACTGTTTAGAACCTTTTTCTCTAAAATGTGTGCATTTTAAATATGTATTAAAATTTCAATTTTTAAGTATTTTCCATTTCTAGTGTTGTCAAGTACCAGATGGGGGCACTTTGTTAATCATTCATCTATACAAATAAATTGTGTTACGAAAAGAAAAAAAAACAAAAAAAAAACAATAAAGACTCTTGAATACAAAAACATGTCTTATTTGCAATGTAATTATCAAATGTAATTATATGTGCAAAATCAGTGGCCCTGAAACCTCAGCTGCCTACACAAAGAAAAGAACATACAGTCACTTATTCAATGCGAGTACATTATTTGGCTGTTGCAGGAATCTTGTGGCCGTTTAAGATTCTGTTTGCTGATCTTGTACTAACCACTTCCACCCCCAAAACGCTTAATCTTTGTCCTTCACTAATACATATGCTGCAAAGGCAGGCAATCTCTCTCTCGCACACACATATTCCATTAATATTCAGCCTTGTCTCCCACAGAGCATCCAAACAAATGTTTGTGTCACACACACAGAGCAGAAGAAATATGAAATATTAAATATGTACTTATAAACAGTGTGACTCAGAAAGCTTTTTCACTGACTATCCATCATAAGCACTATTTGATAGTCCATTCTCTTTTCAGTTATGGACAAAAGTTCGGAAAGCCTATCAATTATGACCTTGGTGTTCTGAACATGTACTGTACTTGTTTAAGGGCCACCAAGGTCAGCAGGTCAAGGTCACCACCCAACACAATAACTGACAGAAAGTGTTTTGTGTGTAGGAAAATTAGAAACATGACAATGACATGAGCACGTCTTTTAATTAATATTTTAAGTTGTTAATTTTGTTAAGTAAAGTTGTTATTTAAGTATTTTTAAATGGTAAGTCCAAAAAAACTGGTCTTACCATTTAACATGTAGATTAGTGATGCTAAATGAGTTGTCAAAAACACCTTAAAATAATAGTCTACTCAAAAATGAAAATTCTGTCATTAACAACTAACCACCCACATTCCAAACCCGTATGAAGAGTGTTGAGAACCAGAGTTTTGGTTCCTATTGACTTCTATTGTATTTTTTGTCCATTTAGTTATCAACATTCTTTAAAATATTTTCATTTATGTTCCACAGAAGAAAGAAATCCATGCAGGTTTGGAACGACATGAGGGGGAGCTAATAATAACAGAATTTTCATTTTTGAGTGGGCTATCAATTATATAAATACCCCTTATATAAAAACAACAATAACTTAAAATATAATAAAAATAAAAGTTTCCAAAGCCTATAATTTTTGACTTTGCTGTTCTCAACCTGGACTTACCTGACCACCGAGGTCAGCATGTTCGCTATTTTAGGCACATAATACCACTCAACAAAACAGCTAACAGAAGTGATGTCTAAGAAAACTAGAAATGTGACAATAATGTGAGCTGACATTCACTGAAGATGTAAAATTTTTAAGTTGTTACTACGTACGATATTTTTTACTTCTGTCACAGTTTGCATACAGTTATTTTTGAAAAAAGCAATAAATGTTCTTACTATTTATTAAACATTTAAATGTTCTTACTTTTTAACATGCAGATTAGTCATACTAAATGAGGTGTCAAAAACACCTTTATTATAATAAATTATGATAAAAATAACAAATTAAGCATGAATTATTGTAAATAAAGCTTACATGTTTGAGATTTTCTTTGTCACACATTGTGTTTGGCTTTCATAACTTAATTCTTCTGTATTTTGGTTTTTAAGAATATACTGTACTGTATGTGGTTTCAGTAGGAAAAATCACAAACATAGCACTGCTATGGTCCCTGTGCAGATTTTAGATAAACCTGTTTTCATCGGAGATGTGTGTATGTGTGTGTGGTGGGTTTGACTGCTTTTAGTGCTCCTCAAGTTTCTTGGCCACACAGATGTGCTTTAAACAAACATATGTGTGTGTGTGTAATGTGGAAATTTGTTTACGTGTGTCTCTGATGCTCTTCCATTTGTAGTTCCCCGTCGAGTAACACCACAGTGACTTTAAGCACACCCACCTCTTTTGGTAATTTTGGTTTAAGTCTGACAGCTTTTCCCATCCATTCCAGACTACTGTTTTTACTAATATTTTTTCGACTAAGTGTGCAACCAAAGTGATACAACCTCTTTTAACAGGTAAGACCCTCGGTTTATTAGTAAATCATATCGCTGAAGAAAAACAAACTATTTATACTCAAACAGAAGACACAAATGTATCCTTTCCAGTATTTGATTTGCCTATAGTCTGGCCTTGTAACATCAAACAATTTTGCCTACGGGTGCTAGAAAGAAGGGCATACATTAGAGACATTAAAACGTTAATTTTCCTCAAAAGTTTGTTCTTCAAAAGCCATCAGTTTTACAAAACAGCACTTGTGTTTGTCTACAGCTGGTGCATTGCAACACAGCTCTAGTGCGAAAGACCCTCAGACTGCCATGCACTTCTAACCTAAAATTGGGAGTGAGTTTTCTCCTCCTCTCTTTTCTTTATAGTTAAACCTCTTCCTCCGGCTTCTCTCTCTCTCTTTCCATCGGATCTGAAGGAGCTTTTTTTGAGAACCTTTTAATAAATCAGAAACCTACTTTACACTTTTCAATTTCCAAATGCATCCCCAACCCTCACCTCTCACCGCCCCACTATAATTATTCCCATAAGAGAGCAGAGACTGGGGCACAGTGACGGTAAAGGGCCATAACTCGAAGGCCGTGAATTAAAATGGTCAGTTAGCAAATGAATCCTCATTATATTCTGCATAAAAGCATCACATCCATTTATCATACTTCTTAAAGAGGCTTTTCCCTTCTCCATAATACAGCTCCAGTTTACAGTTTACAAATTGAGTGTACACTAAAATAATTCAAGTAATTTTAATGGGAAAACTGTAAAAACTTATGGTGACAACAATTTATGTAATACTGTTTGGAACACTTATTGATGCATAATGCATACTGTTTCACACACTGTTGTTAAATCACGAAGGAAATATGAACAGTATGAATAGTACAGTATGTAGTACACTAGTATTCCACTGTAAACACAGCCTATCTGTCTATGCAAGCTCACATAATGCATTTTTGGTTTGAGCTGGAAAGTATTATTAGCATTTAAGATTACCAATGACTGCATATAAACACTGTTTAATACGGAGACATATTGTGCATGCTACATATATTGCAACCAAAATGTTGCATCAGTGTGTAAATGCCAATGTCAAGAAATGTGTTTATTACTGATTTCATAGCTGGCCATGTCGCTGGAATACTGGGGATGTACTGTGGATCGCACAAGTGATTTAACAACCTACTATCATCTGAAAAACATGCATCTACATACATTTTTTTGCGAAACTGTAAAAATGTACCTATACAAAGAATTCACTGCAGTTTCTAGTTGTAATGAACACTAGATGCAGTAAATCACCAACAACTCTTTGCACAATTCTATGCTGTGACTCCAGGCTTTTCTGATGTATTGTAGTAAACTTGCTCAGTAGCTCACCTGGTACAGCATTGCACTTGCAATGCAGAGCACTGAGATACAAGTCCTGTGAAACATGATAAAAGGTCAAAGACTTATAGAGGTCTTATAAAATGGCATGGTTGGTTCAGCAAATATGTTTTTATCTCACATTTACTTTTGTTTGTCGTCAATATAACATAACCATAATTTCACAATTCCCAAAAAAGGATTATTATGGTAAACAAAATCTGCCTCAAACTTCCCCATAAATAAATTTGCATAGTTTGGAGCTAACGGAGTACCCATGGCAGTTCCATGTGTTTGTAAGTAAAATTAAGTCATTATCAAACAAAGTAATTCTTCTTCAAAACAAACATAATCATCTCAGTGATAAATTCACTCGATGTATCTTCTTAATAAATTATACTTTCTTTTTATTTTGCAATTGAACTGCTGCAATATGTACAACAACCAATGTATTAAAACATTCCGAGATTCATGTTCATGTGTTCTGGATAAACCTGATAAACATGTTTCAGCACCACTCACTGGACATTTCAGTGTTGCCAACCATGCAAGAATCAACATAATATCCATGCAGAAATGTCGCCACAGGCACATTTTTCTAATGAGCCTGGGTTGTGATTTAAGCAGGGAGCAGGTTTCTCATTCCTCTGCAACAAAGTCTGAAGAATAGTAAAGTAAAAATGATGCATATATTTGACCAAATTGATGGTATTTCTCAGAAATGTACCCCTATACACTGGTAAACAGTATGAATGAGCTGGAGAAGACAGACACCAATACTGAACAACATATCACTAACAAATGAGGATTTGGGCCAAATTTGTGATTTTCTGCAGGAATGTGAGTCATTCTTTTTGTGTTCCATCAAGGACCACCGATAACAAAGTTGTTAAGAAGTCAGGCTTTTATTGAGATGTTCAAATACCAAGCTAAAAATGTGATACAGAGAAGGACAGAGAAGCTTGCTCATAAAGTAACTGTCCTAGATTTTGATCTATGAGAGAACTGTGTGACAGAAGAAACCCTACATGGCACTGTATGTCAGGAAGCTTTTGGGACTGGGAACCTTTTAGGCCCATGATCTTTATCTGCCTGCTTTACAATTTAATGTATGGCCAAATAGGTAGAAGACGATGGAAAACCTACAGCTGATGAACAACGTGTTTAAGGAACTTTTAATTGAGAGTTTGCATGTGTAACCTATCAGCATCACCCTGGGCAACAAGGATCAGCCAATCATGAGGGCAAGTGGGAAATGCTCAGAGACACCTGCACCTGATTAGAGACAATTAACAGAGAGTACAAAAGGAGCGTTGTGTCAGCGAAGTGAGCTTACACTCCACTTTCCATTAATGACTTTCTCCTTGCCATGAAAAAGCTCTTTGCTGCCAAGCTCTCCTCATTTCTCTTGCTTGTCCTTAACCCAGATTTCAGAGAAGCACTAATCAACTACTTTTTGGATTATCACCTATAGACACACATCATTGATGTCCATCACCAGAGCTCTGGATCATCTCCCCTCACTGATTACTTTTACAGACCCCAAATATTTGCAGCTGTGACCAACCTGCCATGCTTAGTTTAAAGGGAAAACTTAAAATAGAAATGTAAACTTTAAATGTAAACTCTGTCTCTCTCTTTTTTTTTTTGGAAAGTTTACAACTGTGCAGATAAATTGTTTTATTAAAAGGGTTATTGTCTCTAGATATAGAATAAAGCTCCATGACAGAAACTAAAAAAGGGATGTCACACCGATTGAAAGTGATTAATTATAATATTATTCATTGGCGCAACATTAAAAAAAGGAAGTTCATTAAATAGATAACATATGGGTCATTCCCATTCATTTCATACCCCAACATATACACAGTCTTATAAAAATTTATGGTGAAAAAACTAAATGATGTATAAAAATACATTACATTTGTGGTTTAAAAAAAGAAATAAAACAATGCTGTTATATACATTAGATAACATTAAAATATAGAAATCGCAGTCTATACTTGAAAAAATGAGTGTGTCTGATAGTTTTCTGCCAGGGCATTTTTTTGTTATATGTAGGGGCATTTCCTTTAAAGGGGTCCTATTATGTTTTTTCACTTTTTTAATTTTAGTCAGTGTGTAGTGTGTATGTTTGGGCATAAAAAAGATCTAGAAAGTTAAAAATCTCAAAGTCCACTCCAAAGGGAGATATTTCGTTTTTTTTTTTAAATCCCTTTTCAAGAACTACAACGAACTGCTCGTTTGGACTACAGCGTTTGTTTTCCGGGCTTTGTGATATCACAAATAATAATACAAATAATTCCCGCCTACAGAAATTCGAATCTGAAACACCGTCTAAGCTGTTTGCCAATCACAACGCACTGAGACAGCTAACCAATCACAACACATTTTGCTTTTCGGAAGGTGGACTTTCATCAACGCCGGAACTAATCGAGCCGTTTGTGCCAGGCTGGGGAGAAAGATATTTTAATAATGTAAATTATGTGAAAAATAATGCGTTTTTCGAACCACCAAGCATGAGAGCATGTTCTAGTACACCCCCAAAACAAAATCAAGACTTTGTAAAAGAGCATAATAGGACCCCTTTAACACTTTTTTTTGTGCCAAAAGCACAGATTTGAGTCAGTAAATGATGACAATTTTAGTTTTAGGTGAACTATCTTTGGAAAAGCTATACGGGCTACCATCATCAGATCATCATGTGGTTCAGGTTCATGGTTAGATTGCATTTTGTTGCTTGTTGAAAAGAATAAAATTTTCTTTTGAATGCAGGACATTCTTGTTTGCTTCACATTGGTTCATGCCAAATACTGGAAAGTAAATTGTAAATACTTAAAACCCTGTCCTCGCATTTGCGACCTGTGTGATGTTTAGAAGTTACTACTACTTCAATACCCAGTAGAACAGTGACTCATATTTGAGTTCCTCGAAAGGTATACAAATAATACTTTCTCCCAACTGAAAAAATTATTTCTTGCTGCACCACAAATGTTAAACAGTGCTATTTGTTAGGTAAGCATGCAATTATGTTTGTTTTTTTAGTGTACTGTAGTTGAGTTATACTTTGAGGTAAAACTTTTTCTTCCTCAAAAGTATAGTTTTTGAGAAAATTAACTAAGATGTAAATGTTATAAGAAAGTCACTGACTAGCTAAATAAAACTGTCATTAGATGAGTTCATAGAATAAATGTGAAAAATGAAATGCAGTAATTGGTTTGTTAAAGAAAATATGCACACAAGCTTAAGTAATTAATAAGTATTTATAATATACTAACTACAAATTACATTTGAGCAAGTATTTTTCATGTAAGAAGGGAAAAATGATCTGTTAGTACTACATAATACATTTATCTGTCTATTCATAACACATTGAGTAAATTACTATAAATATAAGATTATCCTATTATACAATGCAAAATAATCTTATGAACTAAATCATAGCCAACTAACTAGCTGCATAAAACAAAATGGCGGCGCGTTCACCCGCTGCGGCTTCTCTCTCTCCCGATAGAAAGGTGTTTTCGTGTTTTTTGTCTTGTGAGTCGCAGTGTTTTTGTACGTATTCGTCGCGTCTATCCTCTGTGTGTATGTGCTGTACATGTGGAAGAATTGACAATAAAGCAGACTTGACTTGACTTGACTAGTACCATAATATTACAATCAAATGTTGACATTTAGACTCACCACAGACAGTTATTTTATATAAAGCTAATTTATATAGACTGGGGTATTCAATTAAATAATTCTCATAATCTCACTGCTTAACATTTTAGAATGAGGTTTGTGTTTCAAAATATGACTATATAAATATATTTATAATGTAAAGTATTTGTAAAGATTTTTATAAAATAAATGTGCATATAAATACTATTACATTTTATATGCTGTCACTATGTCTATATTGTACATTGTACTGCCTTTTCAGCGAAAAACCCCCCAAAAAAAAAAAAAAAAAAGGACTCTAATTGGCTGAGAAGAGCTAAAGCAGTTAGTACTGATAACAGATGAATCAAAACTCTTATTGATTCTACAGTTTAAACTGGCCTCCATTACATCTAAACATCTAAAGGTGAACATGAAATAGTGAGTCCATAAACAGCAAAATGACTCATTTGCAGTAAATGTCAACCCTCTACGGACACCTTGGCAATTGAATCGCCATTGGCTAGCTCACACACTGGCGAGTAAAATCTGAGAATTTATTAGCCATTGGCTAATATTAGACATCATTTAGTTGCCCAGAGTGAAGATTTAGTCGCATATGCGAGTGATTTACTCGCAATGTAGAGGGTTGAATGTGTAGCAAATGTGCTCATATTACGAGTAATATTTAATGCCACGTGTGTATTTAAATCAAACACACACGATCGCTCATAAATTACAAATGTTGTTATCGAAGGCTATAACTATTCCACACAGTCTCTTTCCTCATGCTGGGTTTGAAATATGAATGACAATCCTGCTCCTCTGAAAGCGAAGTATATTTAAATAGAGGAAATCAAGCTCTGCTGAGGTGATAGATGGGAATAAATGGAAGTGTGAGGTGACTGTAGCTGCTTCATTTCAGATCACAGTATGCTCAATAACATCAATAGATATAATACCATTTTAAAAGTGTCTATCTCAGGAAACCCCAGGGAGAAGTGGAGGAAGAGTGAAAGAGAAGAATCATGAAAAAGAGGGACAGACACAGGAATTGACTGACAGATGAACAGAGAGTGTGAAAGACTAAATGAGTATTGCCTGTAAGTGTGTGTGATGTGTAAGTCTACACATTAGAGTAAGCTCTGTCAGAGCGTCAAACGTGTAAGATTCATTTTGAGGGTGTGGAATGAACCATGTCAGTGTAAAATCAAGCAGGAATACAGCGATTTGGATTCCCTGATTTGGACCCGCCTCTTTTAAATTCTAGTGTATTGCAGCAAAAATTTAAGTTGTGAAGAAAACATGTAGGGTGGATTGGTTCTATCCTTCGGTTGTTGATTAGGCTTTGTGATGTGGGTGTTGCCTCAAAAATGGAGGCAGATGAATGGGTGCTTGCAGGGCCAGGGGTTTATAGGGGTCATGAGCTGCCTGTTTTTAAAATTATTTTTTACTCTTCTCTGAGGTCCACTTATCATTTTTACATCAAAAAACATAATTTAGAAGTAATAGGCCATTTTCTGTCCTGTTTTGACCCCTCTCATCAGAATGCTAACAGTTGTGTATGTTTGACAGCCTACATGCTTCACAGATGGACGCTGCTGTGATTTAGGTTCAGAAGGCATAAATACTCAGTAGATATCAATAATATGTACTGTAATATGTCAGTAATAAAAACAGTTACTCACACTTGTGTGGTGCGGCATTACTGTCGGATCCAATATTGTCTTTCAATTCTGCGTCGAATTGAGCCTTGTTTGTAAACAAATCCACGGTTAAATTGAAGTGAACAAAGGACCAAGTTTTTACTGACGCAGTCTGGATCTTCATTAAAAATAAAGTTCATCCCCTCTTTCCTAATGTTGGGATCAGAAGGAAGGCAATGCAAAGACTGTGTTTTTCCACAACTTGGCACTGTACAGCGTTTTGTTGTCTTCGGAGCCATTTTTATCATTTGATTTCTTCATAGACCTGCATTTTTGCCTCTCTCATTATTTACTCACTACGGGCGCGAATCGGTGGGCGGGGCTAAAAAGGCAGTGATGTAGAAGCAGGCATTGATCTTCTTCTGTGGAGGCAGTGTTTAGCCACACTACGTCATAAAGTGGCACATTCCACAACTTGTAGTTTTTTTGTTTTTTTGTTTTACCACAGCCCCTTGTTAGCCCTTGTCTAGTCCTTGTTGGTCTAATTGTGCTCACCTGTTCCTCGTGGGCTTTCCTACCTATTTATAGTTCCCCTTGCCTTCGTCTTGCCAGTTCTTGGTCATTATCACCCTCACTGTCTCGGTCTGTGGCTGAGGCTGAGTATTTGTTCCTTATCCCTTGCCTGGTTTGTCTTGTGCCCTAGTCTTGCCAAGTCCCTTGTAATTCTATGGTCTAGTCTAGCCTTGTTTTTGGACTTTTTGTTTTTGTTTTTGTCTTTTGCTTTTATTTTAGTATTCATCTAGTTTTTCTAGTCCTGATTTCTTGTTTGTATTTTTAGTTTATATTTTCAAGTTATTAGTGTTGGTTAAATGTAGTAATTATTTCCTATTTTATGACTTTTTTTTAATCAGTTCGGTTTTGTCTTTCCTCCCTGCCTGTCTTAGAGTTAACTTGTGTTCCTGTGGAGCCTTGTATTTAGATTTCCTGTCCTGACCTGTTCCCCGTTGAGTTCCTGCCTGCTGGTTCCCCCTGCCTGGCACCTGGTCCGCTTCAGAGTCTGCGGTCATCAAGTATCTGATCTTAGCTTTATGGTGCCTTGCTCTGTCCTCCCCATCTGCCCAGTTTTGCTGCTTCCTCTGCAGCTCTTCTGCCAGCCGATGTCTGAGGCTGTTCCAGTGGTCTTCCCTAGCTGTCTCATCTCTGTTCCCTGTGTTCCTGCTTTTGATTCACCTACGCACCTCACTAACCACCATAGGTTCATTGTGTCTTTCTTGTAAATAATCTCTTGTCACTCACTCTGCATTTGGGTCCTCCTTCCAGATCCCTGAAAGACGTCTTATGTAAAAAGATTAAGGGAATTTGGATTTCTTAGTTTATGACCCCTTTAAATAGAATAAGTGAAGAAGTCCTGCATATGTCACCAGAGAGATGTGTGCCGTTTTCACCGGAAAAAAATTCATCTCATAATTTTTCAATGAACTGTACATGGATGCATGTTTAACAATATGATCTATAACATGCACTTGGAAAATATATAGGGTTGATTTAATTTCATGCCAAACTAATGTTAACAAATGAAACCTTATTTTGTGTGTTTATGTATAATATATGTATACTACGGTGCTGTTGAATGCTTGAATCTGATTGCTTGACCAACACTGTAAGGCGTTCAGTTATTTTCAGGGAAACGCATGGCTAAAGTAGTTCCAGGCCGGTCTAGACCACATTACACGTCCATATCACTTCGCCTAATGATTTCAAAGGTCCTTCCAGCCTACAACAGCAAAAGAACCAAAACCCACAATGACAATTACCAAGCAAATAAATATAGTAAACAACAGGATAAAAATGACAAATTATTTCCATGTTTTTTGCCAAAATGACATTTTATGTACATAAAGCTCTGATTTCATCAGTAAAATAGATTATCAACTTAAAAGCTACACAACATTTCTCACTATAGTGAAGTAATAATGGCCCTGTTCTTGAAGCAGATGAACTTACAGTTTCACTATTAGTTCACTATTAGATGCTGCTGCCGAACACTACTGAGTGTTAATCTAATGAATAATTGATTTGTTAAATCAAATGAAAAATGGTGTGTCTGATTGGTCCAGACGCTACACCGAGAATGCCTGTGGACCTTATCACACACACTCTCTCAACTTCACAGGCACACTGGATATGTGTGTTTCCACATGGTAGCCAACACAAGGGAATAAATTAGAGCGCAAGCAGCCTCCCAGCCCAATACGTGCAATATTGTGTGTGTGTGTGTGTGTGTCTGTAGCACAATGAAATCCCCAGGCTGAAGAGATTTAAAATGGCTGCTAATTAAGAGAGCCATCAAAGGTAAGTTCTAGCACCTTAGTGTGGCTAATGAGAGCGTTAGTCCTATTACAAGGAGTGCACACGTTTCAGAAACAGCGAGAGGGAGGCAGAGAGGAGGAAATGGGTAGGAATGAAGTTAGAAAGGCTAAAGCTAGTGTGAGATCCGGCTGGTATTCAGAGCATCTCAGGGATTTGACCTTGACCATAAGCCGTTTTTTAGTGCTAAAGAGGCTGTAAGGTCTAAGAATGGTCTTTGCTTGGTTCAAACATTTTCACTTTTGCAGCTATTAGTGTTGCTGTTTTTATCTCTACTACTCTTGCACTCTTCACCAGGTAGGGGAGGGGGTGTTTTGGAGTGGGACAGAGTTTGTCGTGTATGTGGGAGCAGCAAATCTTAACATTTGTATGGTTTTGGAGTGAGCATCCTAATAGACATTTACTGCAAAATTATACACTAGATTTTTACCCTTTTTCCTAAAATGTGAGTGGTGCCCACCTACGCAGTGGTCTCTTATTATTCTAGGTTGTTTAAAAAGCGTTTAGCAATGAGTGGCACTGCTAGGTGGTTGCTAGGGTGTTCTGTGTGGTGTCTGATGTGTTGCTAGTTGGGTGCTATTCTCTTATGTCTATGGAAAATATACAAACACAAACAGACACACAGACACACACACACACACACACACACGCACGCCCGCACGCACAGTGCACACTAATGATCAAAAGTATGGAATACTTAAGATCTTTTGCTCATCAAGGCTGCATTTATTTAATCAAAAATGATCAAAAACTATTTACTATTTTATTTTAAATTCAGAAATCATTCTAATATGCTATTATGTGCTCAAGAAACATTTATTATTATCAGTCTTGAAAACTGCTTCTTTGCTGCTTATTTTTTTTGTGGAAACCGTGATCTTTCAGAAGTAAGGAGTTTTTAATAAACAAAAAGAAATTAATACTCCAATTCAGGAAGAATGTAGTAAAAGGACCAAATTTGACAGTAAATACATTTCTAATGTTACAAAAGTTTTATATTTCAAATAAAAAAAAAATATTGTTGTTGCCACGAAAATATTAAGCAGCACTGATAATAAAAGGACCAATATTATTAATTGAGAACCAATAATAATCAAGCAAAAAATCAGCATATTAGAATGATTTCTGAAGGGTCATGTGACACTGAAAACTGGAATAACAACTGCTGAAAATTCAATAAATTACATTTTAAAATCTAATTAAAATACAAAACAGTTATTTTAAATTGTAAAACTGTACAATATTTTTTTGTTATTATTATTAAATTCGAAGTCTTCATCTTGTTCACACTTTTTATGACAAATCCCAATGCGCTTTGACTCTGTCCAACTATCACTGTACATTTAAATCACCACACAGTTTTCAACACTCTCTCTATGTCTGTTTTAGCGATGTTAAGAGTGTGTAAAAGTACTGGGCTGGACTTGATGTGAATTACTGCCATTCAGCCTTTTTTTGTGCTGTGTTTTTTGTTGAGTACTCTTTATTATTACATCTGACCATAAAATCCTAATTACCTTCACTGACCCAATAAATACCATTCGACAGCTCACATACATACACACACAAAGCACATCTTTCATTATATCGGGCTGTAGGTCCTTGTCAGTGCAGTGATTGAACTGTTGGTGGATGAGGTGAATGAACACTGAATGAATAATAGCACTGGTATTCACTACTTCAAAGCAGTTCAAAGAGTTCAGAATGTTCTGAACACGGTGTCCACATCATGACGAGGAAAATGACAATGTTAACCTGTATGGTAATGAGCCTCAATTTTGTATGACAAAAAATGTGCTTGAACACACACTTTCTGATAGTTTTTGCTTAAGAATGGGCTGCTAAATCATGGCACGCACTTCTGACAGTTTATTACAGACCGATACTCTTGAACCACGCTAAATCTTTAATGCCACACTTCATCTAGATCAGCTAGATGGCAAAAAGCAAGAGACACCGTTATCCATCCCTGAACAAAAACAAAGTGCATTTCGGTATTCACAAGCACTTCAGAGCAAACACTGTGAATAATTCAAGTAAACCATTCTCGTATTGTGATATTACAGGGAGATCACTTTGTCCGGGTTTATGGGCCTTCACATAACATGCTGCTAAATGAACCTTTTCTACGGATGCTAAAAGAAATCCATTTGCAGTCCTGAAGTCTTCTTTACTGTTACATTTTATTCAGTCACATTAACTGATTTGAATAGAATAAAATAGGATGCAAAATATGATGATGTAAAATATGTTCTAGGGGGTTACTCTATAAAAACGTTTTTACTTCACAATTAAATTACTCTAACTGATATAACCAAATACATTCATGTTGAGTCAATGCACTAAATAATTATGTTTACATTTCACCTAATCATCTCGCCATGTGGCAGATAACTACATTATTTATAACCTAGTAGGACTATATAGGAGAACACTATATACTATATAGAGAATAAAACAGCTTGTTCAAGGACATAAATGTTCTTTGCACATTTTTTTAAATATAAAAGGCAGAAATTTCATGTACAGAATAAAGTAAAAGATTAAGTGCAAAATTCTAAAGAAAAAAAAAACATTTAACTGGATCTCACACTAGCTAATACATATTTGTCGCAACCTTGCTGCAACCTTTCTTGCCTCTGAAACAGCTTCCCTTTTTGGCTGACATCACTAAAGTCTGTCGCTTTTCCCATGTCCTAAATGAGGAAAACAGGAACAGTTCTACTTTTTTTAATTAATTAATTATTTTTTTTTAATTGGAAACATATTACAAACGTAAAATGGATTGTGCACCTTTACACGCATCTAATTTTGATGTTATCCCATTTCCAGGTTAGCTGTCAAACATCTTACAGTGTGTTTTCATTATAAATGACATTGATTAAATAGCTAATTTCTAGGTTACCATTTACATTTACTGCCAGCTAAAATGAGTTATCTATAGCTGGAAAAAAAAATCACAATTTATTCATTGTTTATTAATCTCTTTCACTGCTTCACTCAGTATGATCCACTTTTGTGAAACAATAACCCTCTAGAAAAATAATTGTCCTTCTCTGCAGAAAAAAGCAACATACTCATAAAAGAGACATGAACGTTCAAACACAGCTTACCTTCTAATTATCTTGAGCACACACACATACACATTCACACTTCTACACAAATAATACCAAATACATTAATAGCCAATTAACTGCAGGCCTAACCAATAAGAGTTGTGAATTTGGCCCTGAAATCCCTTGTTGCTAGGAGACAGAGACACTATGATAGTGAGTGCACTAGTTTGTCTGTAATTTGCACGCTGCTCCAGAACTGTTAATATATGATCTACCCACAATCCAACTACTACGCACCAGAGAAAAACTGACATGAGCCTTTTTAAGTAGAACGACTCAATTTAAGGGCCATACTGTTGAAATCCAAAAAAAAAAAAAACAGGTTGTGAATGAGGGTCACTTTGTTAATTAAGATGCTGATGAACTAGAACAAAAGTCCTCATGAGTAAAATAAAATCCAGTTTCATTTTGAACAGGCATATGTTAGGATACTTCTTAGACGTGTTAAATTGCAATATAAAATGGGAAAAAAACGTCAATTTGAAAAAAATCTCCAAACATCCTAAGTCTCCACCCACATCAATGACCATTCTGATAAAAGAAAGACATACTTAAAAAAAAATCTTTTTAGGATGTATTATGGCACTTCATAACCACTTCTTAATACTCTTTAGAGAATATGTTTTACAGATTTATGACTCAGAAAGCATGACCGAAATGTGGGGGAAGAACATTACAAAATAGATAAGATTTGACTGAATTTCTTTGCAGGGTCACTTGCTTTTCAGGATTTTAGAAGTTGACACCCTGATGCCGTGAATTTTCAGCTAGGACATATTTAATCAATTACTGCCTTAAAAATGAATAAACTGTCAGTGCGGTGGCCTAGTAGTTAGCGAACAGGTTTCGTCACGTTGGTGTTCATGTGCAGGCCCACACAAAGTCTTCTCTTTGGGGAACTGGAATGAAATTGCATGTTCATTTATTAAAAAAATGGGCTAATCTGTTTATGCTTTCAGCCACTAGTAAGAATGCAGTACTCTCAGCTCTGTTCACCATGTTTAAATCCATTCCACATAATTTCTCTGATTTCCTTATTCTGCTCCCAGTGAAGAATTCCACCTCTTTCTCTGCATCATTTTCGATCCTTTCAGCTCTGTTATATGAGAAAAATTACAATAGTGTTTTATGTAACTTTGGAATTCAGCATGTAAATATGATGACTTCATTTCTGTCATTTAGAACCCGAATGCTAAACTTTCTATCTGTGTCAGTACACGAAACCACACAAGTGAATGAGTACATTAAGTGATTCAAACTGAGTTTATAGAAGTTTATTACTTAGGATTAGCCTTAGCCAGAATATTTGAGGAATACCAATACAAAGTGTCCTTCAAATGCAGTAAAAATCTCATGTCAATTAAGCTTTGTAATCAGGATGTCATTTATTATGTAAAAAGTAGATACAGTTGGAAAGACTCTAGAATGGTCTTTGCCCTCAGCTTTGATGTTCCACACTGATTTTTATTTTATGTTTTTTTTCTTAATTTTATTATTATTGTTAATTTTATTTTTATTGCGTAGCCAGTTAAAATGTGTTTCTATTTTCACTGTGGTAAGAAAAATATTTGTCCACTAAAACCTTACAGACCATAAATTTGTTCCCAGAAGTTACTGGGTTATGAGTAAGTCAATGTGTTTCATCAAAAACTTCTTGAGTGCTACTGAAGGAACAGATTATCCACCATTGATCTAGTCTATGCCTAATACAAAAGGAAATTGAAACAGCTGTCACTATGTGTTTTAGGCATTATATACCAAAGTTGGCCAATATAGAGGATTTAAAGGATTAATTCACCAAAAATGAAAGTTCTGTCATCATTTACTCACCCTCACGTTGTTCTAAACTGTATGACTTTTTCCATCATAGACCAGATGTTAGGCAAGATGTTCACATTTCTCTTTTCCATATAATGTAAATTATGGTGATGGTAAATAAATGCAAAAGAGCATCAATAGAAATGATCAATATATATAAGGTCAGAAACATTTCTTTTTATTTTTCAAAGTACTTTAATTTAGTGAGGATGCACTGAATCGATCACAAGTGACAGTGAAGACATTTACAGTGTCTAATATGCTGATATGGTTCTCAACAAACATTTCTCAATTTAATAAATAAATTCTGTTCTTTTGAACTTTCTATTTATCAAAGAATATGAATAGAAAGTTCTAAAGAACAGCATTTATTTGAAATACAAATTTTCATCAAAGTGTTTTCAACATTGATTATAATGAGAAATGTCTTGAGCACCAAATCAGCATATTAAAATGATTTCTGAATGGTCATGAGACATTAAAGAAGCACATCACAGATATAAATTACATTTTTAAATATAAACAGTTAATAAAATAGAAATAGAAAACCGGTAATTCTAAATTGCAATTATATTTCACAATATTATTGCTTTTACTGTATTTTTAAATCAAACAGATGCAGTCTTAATGAACATAAGAGACTTCTTTCAAAAACATGTATGTAGATACCAGACAGAAAAGTAGCTGATTGGGTTTTGGAATCGCAGTCTATTCTTTCATTTAGACTGAAAAGAAAACAGGTTCACTCTCTCTCTCACACACAAGCTCTTAAATTTTGTCTGTGGAGCATCAATCAGTCCTTCTTTATGTGACCGAGTTCCTTGTCCAGATTGACGGGCTGAAATGCATCCAACTTTATCTCCTATCTTTTTCATCTGTTCAATGAATACAACTTTAGTTTAAGTTCATACTGTCCTCATTTTTAATAAACAATGCTCTAATGTTCAAAAACACTGCATTCAGTTCCCCTCGTTTAACTCTCACAAGTGCAATATTTAGCAAATTAAAAAGATAATTAACACTCAACAGCATTTTCTCATTACCCATAACACACTGTGCCTTCAGTGTGCTCGGAACCCCCTACCCCTTATATTACTAGTCAAGCCACCACTCAAATCGAGAGCAGATCCTAGAAGTGATTGCGGTTTGGAGCATAATCCATGTTTTAGCACTGCTGTTATCGCCCTCCACAGAGAGCTTCTCATGAGATCACATCTCAGCAAACAACCTCGCATTCATTAAGCTCAAAGTGCAACACGGCAACCGCATAAAAAAGCACCAAAGAGGAACAACGGTGTACTTTCTCGAACTGCCAAAAAACATAATAGCTAACAGAATCACAATCTTCGCCTACGCATTCTTGTTAATCCAAAAAAACAACACGCAGCTTAAGATGTTAATCACAGGTTTAATAAGGCTGAGGGTGTGACAGAGGGGCAGAATCAAACTGAGGTGAAATGTAGAGATAAGAGGAAGGAAAAATGAAGAAAAAAAAAACTGTGCAAATGATGGTTATGAGAAGCATTTTTAATAGGCCAGCTTTTCTGTGAGAGAGCCCCGCTGTTTTGATACTCAGACACTCATAAATCACAGTGACCCAAAACAATGACTGATCTTCCTGAATCTCTCACGGCAGCGTTTGGCTTTCTTAACCTGTGTCTGCTGCTAACTTTGGCAAATGGAACGAGAGGAGTGAAAGAAAGAGGAAAAAGAGAAAGCAGGGCCGTCCGTTTCAAGCGCAACGAGATGCGTCTGAAATAGAAGCGTGTTGTTATTCCAGAGTAACAATGAATTTGGCTGTTTTTATGCAACCTCTCCTCGATCACTGTTCACTCCATCACCCTCTCAGAAAAAGCCAGAAAGACACCCAGAGGAAAACTGTATTCCTCAGAGGTTGCTTCTTCAAAGCTCAGGAAATTGTTCATTTTAGGGTAAAGTGTTTAATTTCTGCGCTACTAACATACGAATTTCATAAATAATGATTCTTTTCAAACAGATTTCCCCGAATACACAAACTTACCCTGCCTTGCCATTGGTTGAGCCACTGTTGCTGTGCCAAAAAACGATAGATCTGTTGAAATCTAAGAGTATCACCCGAAAATAAAAAATGTACTTACCCTCAGGCCATCCAAGATGTAGATGAGATCAGTGAATAGGTGCTGTCAGAATGAGAGTCCACAGATGATAAAATCACAACTCCAGTTCATCAATTAACATCTTATTAAGTGAAAAGTTGTGTGTTTGTAAGAAACAAATCCACCATTCAAAGGTTTTTAACTTCAAACCATAGCTTCTGGCTAAAATCGAGTCATCTATTCATAATATTGCAGTCTCCAGTGAAAAAAGTCATCTAATCTGAATCAGGAGAGGAATACGCACAGATCAAGCACCTTTTACAAGCAAAAACAAACAGTTCTTAACCAATATGTTGGTGGACTTTGATGTTAGAGGACAACAGAGAATTGACTTTTTTCCACTGGAGGAAGCGTTATTATGGATTATCAACTCTATTTTGGCCAGATGGTTTAGAGTTAAAATGCTTTAATGATTGAGGGTGAGTAAATTTTCTGCATATTTTTGGGTGAACTTGATGTGAACAGATCTTAGATCACTTGTTCTTCAAGTGCTAAATAAGAAACGTTTGAGTTCATATTGAAATCTGGCTTTTGCAATTGTCTCCATTTGATATCTATGTCTAGGAGAAACACTTGATATATCAAAGAGATCTCGTTTGTGATTTTCTTTTTTTTTGGGCAGATACAAACATTTTAGAAGCAATTTTGTTAAAGTGCCCCTATTATGCCATTTTTAAGGTTGCTAATATTGTTTTATGAGTCTCCTAAAACAGGTTTACATGCATGCAAGGTAAAAAAAACATGTTAGTTTTCTCAAAAATTCGATTTAATTTTACCTCATTTCTAAATGACTTGTAAACGACTCGTGTGAAGCAGTTCAAAGAATCAGTCTCTCTAAACCCCTCCTTTCCATGAGCCCTCACTGCTGTGATCGGTCAGATGGTGCAGTCCTTTGTGATTGGTCCAGAGCCATAGAGAGATTGATAGAACGAAACGCCCATTGCCATGACGGAATGACAGCCCTGGAGACTTGTCAGTAGATAGAAAAGATGGTACTGATTGTACCTTACCAATTCGAGCCGTAGTCAGATGATGAAATGGTTGAACTGGCTGATCGACAAGAGATTCGCAAGCACGACTGGATGGAGCAGGATGTCATTGCCATGACAGAATGACAGCCCTGGAGACTTTTCAATACATAGAAAAGATGGTATCGATTGTACCTTACCAATTCGAGCGGGAGTCTGGTGATGAAACATTTGAAGTTGCTGATTGACAAGAGACTGATTCGCAAGCACGACTGGAGCAGGACGTTTCTTAGTGGTAAGTGTCAAGTGTTAACAAGTTTGTGGTAATTATAAGATGTGATAAAACAAATTTACTCTCACAGCGTAGGATACAGCGTCTTCTCGACATGATGTTAACCACACGGAAATTTTACTGTTTGTGGGCGGGCAAGTTGGAGATGTAGAATGTGGACAGACATTATGCAAATGTGACTTCGTGACGTAGAGCCGTAACAGAATAAGATTCGAATTCCTGACGACTCGTTTAGGCGATTGCGAGCCGACTCTTTTTTTTTTGATAGACAATAACTTTATTTATCGCGCTTCACAACTTTGCAGATAGTTTATGTTCACATACAGCTACATGACACACTGCATGAAAGGAAATATTCGAAAAGGCATAATAGGGGCACTTTAACCAAGTCTGGTTTAGTACAAATGCTGGGTCGAAAAAGAAGTTAATTTGTTTCAACAAATGTTAATTTGTTTGAAGAAAATTGCCTCTAAAATCTATATTTGAAAAACGGGCAGATGCAGAGCCAGGCAGGAGACAGGTTTTTTTTAGATGCAATGCAAATAGTCCTCTGGCTGTATTTATGTACAAGTTATAGATTTGCAGATTCCATTTCAACGTAGTCCTGTGATGTCGACATAATCTGTGCTTTGTCTTAACACGTCAATCCTTTTTCCGACTGTTTCTCTTTGTCTCGTCTTTGATGAGGCTCTCTCAGCGAGTTCACTTTAGGTTTCTCTCATCCCTCTCTTTTTTGAACTTCTGTATCTTTCTCTGCCTGCTTCTTTTAAACATGAAAGCTGCCTCTCCCTTCCCACCTGCCAGTCTCTCATATTTTCCGACTGAACATCCATTTTTCTTTTTGTTTCTTCACTGTTTTATATGCAGGTCTCTCTTCTCACCTTCTCTCTCACTTCACCTCTACCTCATTCACCTCCTTCACTTTATTCCACATTTTCTTTTTCTCTTCCATTCTAGCTCTATGACAGGTTTACCCATATTAAAATTCTCAGTCCATACACATTGTGCATGCACACAAACAGAGCCATTACTAATGGGAGGAAAGGTGGGGATGATTCCAGAGGCCCACAGATACAGTATGAGAAGATCACAACAATTACAGCAAGACTGATGTAGGATCTGGTATAATTAATAAAATAAAATTTCCACAATGGAAAATTACCTGTTTCATAATACTGATATAGCAACAACAGTTTAAAGGGGTCCTATTATGCTCTTTCGTAGCCGCCTGCGAGCTTCAGTGTAAATATTGCGTCAAAATCAAATCAATTTGAGCATGATTTAAACCCAGATGACTGTAACCACTCTAAGTTCGTCTGCCTTGGGAAAGCTAGCGTGTCTCCGACATAGTGATAACACTCGTTGCCTTCTCTAGTGCAGCTCAACCAGGTCTCGTCCCATTCGTCGGTATTTGTGATATCACAAATCCCGGAAAATATGCGTTGTAGTCCAAACGAGTCGTTCGTTGTAGTTTTTGAAAAGTGATTTCTGTTAAATAAAATATTTCCTTTTGAAGTGGACTTTGAGCTTTGTAACTTTGCAGATCTTTTTTATGCTCAAACAGCAACATTACAGACTAACTAAAGCTGAAAAAGTGAAAAAGCATAATAGGACCCCTTTAACATAAACATTTATCAAAAGTGTATGTTGGATAATTTTTGTCTATTATGACTAGCCACAGAATGTTCTGATATGTTCCAGAAAGCACTAGAATATGGCAGACTATTCTAAATATTACTGCAGGAAAAATGGGCAAGTGAAAAGATTCTTAGTGACAAGGGCCAAATAGTGATGCTAGATGACTAGGTCTGATCATCTCCAAAACGTCAAGTATTGTGGGGTATTCCTGTTATGCAGTGATTAGAACCTACCGGCATCAGGGTCATGGGCGCCCAAGGCTCATCAATTCTTGTGGGAGCGAAGGCTAGCCCATCTAGTCCGATAAAACAGAAGAGCTACTACAGCTACTGTAGCTGGAATGGTTTAAGGAACATGAAAAAGAGTTCAAGGTGTTGCCTTGGCCTCTAAATTCCCCATATCTCAAACCAAGTGAGCATCTATGGGATGTGCTGGACCAACAAATCCAATCCATGGAGAACCCATCTCACAACTTGCAGGACTTAAAGGATCTGCTGCTAATGACTTGGTGCCAGATACTACAGGACATTCACATTCAGATGCCTTGATGCATCAGAGCTGTTTTGGCAGCACAAGGGGGACCTACATGATGTTAGCCAAGGGATTTTAATGTTGTGGCTGATCAGTGTAAATGGCAAGAGCTGGCTGAAAATCACCAGTTCTAATCTGATTGGCTAGCTTCATGCAACTTCCAGAAATTTAGGTTCATCTCAACCTGGAAACAATGTCATAGTTTAAATGGTACCAGGTTGATACTAAGTAGACTAGACACTGATTGTCACAAAACATCTTGTGAATTTTTGTGAAATTTTTCTTTCTAATATTTCACACATTTCAAACACTGCGCCACACTGCTTATATATTCTGCTAATAATACAGCAAAACCCAGAGTCCATCATGACAGCGAGTTGTGGATGAACCAGCACTACTTACACACTTACATTTCATAAGTTTTTATTTATTATGATCAACACTGAACTGGTGTGAGAAACTATAGTGGGTATAATATCATTCACTCAGCACTGAACAGTTGAACAGTAAATTCACATAAACGCTAACCGTCCTATCTTGTAAATAAAATCTCTCGGGGAAGTCGTGGCCTAATGGTTAGAGAGTCGGACTCGTAACCCAAAGGAAAAAAAAAATGGCTGCCCACTGCTCCGGGTGTGTGTTCACGGTGTGTGTGTGTTCACTGCTGTGTGTGTGCACTTTGGATGGGATAAATGCAGAGCACTAATTCTGAGTATGGGTAACCATACTTGGCCTCACGTCACTTTCACTTTCACTCTCTCTCTCTGAGTTATAATGAGGGTCACATTCAGCAATGAAATGCTGTAGAAGTTTGCAGATAAGAGTCTGGAGTTGCATTGCTGTATTTGAGATAAAGTAGTAGTGATCTGTTTGATCTAAAGCAAGCCTGTAATGTGAAATGAGCGTCTATCTATTCTTTAGCAGTCGCAGTCCGCCCAATTGAATGTGCGCCATGGCAGTAAGAGTGTTGTATGACTGAATAAAGCATATCTACCTATTCTTATACACAGTTCAGAGCTGCTCTGGAGCACATTGTTTATTCATACACAACAGAAAGTCCAGATAAAATATGACCTCACTGTATGTCATAAACATCAATAGATAGCCAAAGAGGAAAGAGCATGACCCATAGCAGCTTAAGGCTGTTAAAATCATGAATATTCCCAAAGGAAAGAAATATTGCTTTGATTCTCAAAGACAATGAGGCTGAATGGAAAGCAAAAATATACATTTTAACACACAATACAACATGCTTCCAGTAACAAGCAATTTGAACTGAAACCACATATGACACAAGAACCTATGTGATGTTTAACATACAGTAATGTGGAGCAGGCACGTGCAGAAGAGGGGGCTTTGGGGGCTCAAGCCCCTGCCCTTTTTCAAAATTATTCAAAAGTGCCCCTCTCAGACAAATAGCAATGATATTGTGGTCAATAAAACAAAATGCATTTGAATTATAATTAACAAGACAATGTGTACAAAACAGTAACTAATCGTTTACAAGTCGGAACATTCCTTATTTTTACATATCTGTCAATCTGAGGCGTTGCTATGGATTGCTTGTGTTTTGCTTGACTGACTGATATTCCACAAGTCTGTTCGGAAACCTAGACTCTCAAGCCATATATGGTTCTTTCAGTGAGTGGGTCGACAGAAGGAAAAAAATAAACCAAACAATATTTTAAACTTTTTTTTATCAATAATCAAAGCTAGTGTGTCGGTTTAATTAAAAATCCATATAGCCTATTATATATTTTAGAATATTACATAATTCATCAATGTCCGTTTGTCATGTATAATAGGCTACACCAACCAATCATGGTCTGGCACAAGTTAAAATTTCATTGGACAATAATGTGAAGTAGAGCGGTTTTCCGTTCTTATTCATAAATCGGTTGAAAATGATATGGGACAGATGAGCTTATTTGTAGAGTGATCTGGATCTGCGTGCGGTTTGTCTCATTTTATATCGCTGAGAAAATGGATGCTAAATGACTACAAAAGGACTGCACAAAACCGTGCAGCGCCAAAAGTTGCAATAATGGTAATCAGTATTCAGTTCACTTATATTTACCTATGATAGGCTACACCGTTTACTATTTCCTGAAACTATCATAGCTAATGAAGCCCAAGTGCCACCTACAGGCCTATTACGTGAAGTGCAGGCTGGCGAAATGGTGACGTGAAAGGACTTTATTATATTACCATTTTTTGATAATTATGCAGCATTATGAATGTGTCTTATGCTCATCAAGCCTGCATTTATTTGATCAAAAATACAGAAAAAACTGTAATATTGTGAAATATTATTACAATTTAAAAGAACGTTTTTTAAATATACTTTAAAATATAATGTATTTCTGATGCAAAACTGAATTTTCAGCATCATTAGCCTACTCCAGTCTTCAGTGCATGATCCTTCAGAACTCATTCTAATATGCTGATTTATTATCAATGTTTGAAACAGTTGTGCTGCTTATTTAAATTTTTTTTTGTAACCTTTGATACTTTTTTGGGGTTCGTTAATGAATAAAAAGTTAAAAAGAACAGCATTTGTTCAAAATAGAGATGTTTTCTAACAATATAAATATTTACTATCACTGTTTCTATTGATTTAACAAATTCTTGCTGAATAAAAACTAATTTCTTAAAAAATATATACTGACCTCAAGCTTTTGAGTGTATATTGTTACAAAAGTTATATTTTAAATAAATGCTGTTCTTTTTTTTTTTTCTTTTTTTTACTTTTTATTCATCAAAGAATCCTGAAAAAAAGTATCACATGTTTCCAACATTGATAATAAATCAACATTGCATAAAATGTATTTTAAAGTATATTAAAATTTTGATCAAATAAATGCAGGCTTCATGACCATAAGTGACTTGCAAAAATATCAAATAGTAATGTATCCAAACTTTTGACCTATAATTGTTTTTTTTTTTTGTTTAATTTAATTAAACTCTCTGCACGTCCCTGATGTGGAGTGGGATTCTGGTGAATAAGACTGAGTTTTCTAAAATGTGTCTCCTCTATGAGTTTTAGAATTAAGGTTTCAAACACACCAAGATCCCAAAGCCAAGATACTGAGTCTACAAGCCAGACATTTTATTATGATCTCAACAAAGTTGAACTATTCTACCCACATAATTTTATAGCTCTAAATGGCTTCTTATTTTAGAAGAAGCATCTGAAACTGAGTTTGGACATAATTGACAAGCCTTCTGATATAGGAGAGTAACTTTTCAACAATAAAATGTTCTTCTCTGCTGAAGACTTCATTAAAGCAACATGTCCTCATTCCATATGGTTAAAGCATCATCTCTTTAGAGTTATGTTTAGTTTGAGGTAGACAGCAGTGTCCGATCTGAGTATCCTTGGCGATGTTTGTGTGAGTACCGGCTGATTTTTTGATAAAAGCGTTATTGAACTTTAGCCCAGTGTAGATTAGATTAAATCTTTCCCTAATTATCTCAATGATTGCACTCAACTGCCAACACAGTTTTTTTTTTTTCTGTTTTAGCACCTCGTCTGTGTGTACAGTATTTGGATATAACAGATAAAATACAAAGAATGCAAAGATGACGTACTAAAATGCCCATCCACTCCAGGTCTTTGTTTTTCCCGAGGTCCTGTTCGCTTTGTTCAACTGGGTCTTCAAAGAGGGCTGTTAGATAAGAGAACACCCACATGACTTTTCCTTTCTTTAAATTCAATGAATTAAATTATACTCTTATTTAGGATCTGTCAGTGTAACACATTTTTTAGTACAAGTACATTTAAGATTGTGGGCCATTCAGAATTGAATTAAAGTAGCAAACAGGATGCATATAAAGACGCACAACTAAACTGAAATGAAATGGAGGGAAAGACACAACCACAATAGAATGACTGATAGAACTACAGACAGAGACCAACGGATGGACGGAGGGATACAATTATGGAATGAAGATACAACTACAGATATATAGACAGAACGATGGATGGATGGATAAAATGACAGGATGATGATAGAACCACAGGTATAGACAGAATGATGGGTGGATGGATAAAATGAGAGGATGATGATAGAACTACAGATGGATGGAAGAATGGATAAATGACATGATAGTGATAGAACTTCAGAAATATAGGCAGAAGGATGGATGGATGGATGGATAATACGACAGGACGATGATAGAACAACAGATGGATGGATGGATGAATGGATAAAATGACAGGACAGAGATAGAACTACAGAAATATACACTGTAAAAAGATTACTGTGAAATTGACAGTAACTTGCTGGCAGCAATTGACAAGTATAATATATTCCACAGTATGCTGACTGTACGTTTAATCACAGTAACTTACTGTAAATACTGTAATTTTTATTACAGTAAAAATCACAGTACCATAATTGCAATCAGAGAAATAGCATGCTGTATTTTTTAACACAGAAAATAGTATTTTAATATTACTGTGTTAATTGTGTGTAGTGTAAAAGGAAGACACGGTTTTTGCAACAAAAATAACATTTATTGACTTTAAAATGTGAAAATACATAAAAATGGCATATAATAGATTTCAATTTTGTATTTTTCAGTCAGTAAACACTTTTTATTTTGCATAAACCTAAAAATGTAGTTTTTAACTATAAAATCTTTTGTGACTGACTTTGTTCCAGTATAGGGTATATGTCAAACATCACATGACGAACCAGAAAACAGTACTATATCAGTGAGAAGAAAAATAAATAACATTTATATATCAATCTTCATACAGTTGCTGTCAAAAGTTTACATACACCCTGCAGAATCTGCAAAATGTTAATTATTTTACCAAAATAAGAGGGTTCATACAAAATGCATGTTATTGTTTATTTAGTACTGATCTAAATAAGATATTTCACATGAAAGTCATTTACATATAGTCCACAAGAGAAAATAATAGTTGAATTCATAAAAATAACCCTGTTCAAAAGTTGACATTATTGATTCTTAATACTGTGTTGTTACCTGAATGATCCACAGCTGTATATTTTTGTTTAGTGATAGTTGTTCACGAGTCCCTTGTTTGTCCTGAACAGTTAAACTGACTGCTGTTCTTGAAAACCTGATTTGTGGTTTTCTAACTAATTTGTGGTACCTGAAAAATCATTCAGGTCCCACAAATTCTATTGTGTTTTCCAGCATTTTTGTGTATTTGAACCCTTTCCAACAATAACTGTACAATCTTGAGATCCATCTTTTCACACTGAGGACAAACAGTGTTCAAACGCTCAGCCGTGGCTGAAAACATTTGGAATTTGAATATCAGGGTAAATGTAGCTTTTGTCTTCTGTGAAACATGTAGCTTCTGAGGGGCAGTACTAAATAAAAATATATATTATATTTAAGCAAAATAAGAAAAATGTACACATCTTGAAAAGTTTTCACCCCCCGAAGGCTATCTTCATGGCAAAATACACATAATTGTTACAATAATACAAGTTACATAAGCACAGAATAAAAATCAGGCAAACAATAATTAAGCAGCTAAAATGTTTTAATTGCATGATAAAATTCTAAAATCTTTTTTGATAAAATCTTACTAAAGTCTCTAGTCATGTGTTCAAACACTATCCTTCAACATTATTAAAGGGTAAGTTCAACAATTTTCAATCCATTTTGTATTGTTACAATGGTGGTAACATATGCAAAAGAACAATGTTTATTCTTCCTCCGAGATACCCAGTTTATTTTAAACACAGCATTTTTTTCATTTTTATGCTGCAAAAAGTGTCTTTTTGTCATTTTGTCAAAACTCATCATATCATTTTGCATCATCCTGCAGAGTGTTGCTTACAAATAAAAGCGGATATATAGGTACACATAACTCAGAGAAAGAGTAAATATTGTTCATTTACAGATATTAGAGACATTGCAATAATACAAAGCAGGTTGAAAATCGCCAAACTTACCCTTATAGCTAATATAAGGATAATATTTGTCAGTTTTGTGTGTCCATGTACAGTTGCCATCATCTGAAGTCTTTGTGAGTGTTGGCGTCATCTGAAGTCTTCACAAGTCAAGCTGGATCCAATCTGGAGCTGGCCTAATCTCTAGTAACCTTGGGATGGGCATCCTGAGATAGAAACAAAAATTAAAAAGAAGAAAGTTTAGCATAGCTGCTGTTCATATTATTTCAGACAAAAGATTATTTCTTTCATCACATATAACTGGAGTGCAAGGTTATCAGATGTGTTGTGTGAATACTTGGCTAAAAATATGTATTTTAATCTAATTTAAACTAAAAGAGTGTGTCTGAGCCCCAAACATTATCAGGAAGGCCATTTCAAAGTAAAATACCAAAAAGCTCTACTTCCATTAGTGGACTTTGATAAATCCTGGGTATTATCAATAGGCCAGAATTTTGTGACCTGGCAAAATAATAAAGCACCATAGCTGCTGGTGCCCCCATTTGTGCTTATTTTGTTGTACAGTATATATCTAGTTTAATCACAAGAAGGTGTAATATGCGCACATCCCAAAAGGTGCTCAATCACATGAAACACTTCACCTATCAATAAACAAAAATCGGCACACTGCCACTAATGCTCTCAAAAATCAATTTATTGATAAAGTGTTTCAAGTGATCCCTTAGTAAATTTATTATTTGTCCTCATTATTTGGGCAACAGGCTGTCTCTTTATGGACTTCACATGCCACATTATCATTTAAGTGGGTGGAACATCATAACTGTAATTTACACTACCGTTCAAAAGTTTGAGGTCTGTATGATTTTTTCGTCTTTGAAAGAAGTCTCTTCTGCTCACCAAGGCTGCATTTATTTGATCAAAATGAAGTAAAAACGGTAATATTGTGAAACATTATTACAATTGAACACAACAGTTTTCTATGTGAATATATTGTGAAATGTAATTTATTTCTGTGATCTAAGCTGCATTTTCATTACTTCAGTCTTTAGTGTCACATGATCCCCCAGAAATCATTCTAATATGCTGATTTACTGCTCAATTGATCACAAGACATTGCTAATAATCAGAAATGTTTCTTATCAAAATTTAGAGCGAACATTTCTGTTTTAAATACAGTAAATGCTGTACTTTTTAAAAACTGTTTATTCATCCTGAAAAATCCTAAAAAAAAGGAAGCAGCACAACTGTTTTCAACACTGATAATAATCGGAACTGTTTCTTGAGCAGCAAATCTGCATATTAGAATGATTTCTGAACGATCATGTGACACTGAAGACTGGAGTAATCATGCTGAAAATTCAGCTTTGATCACAGCAATAAATTACATTTTAACAGATATTCACATAGAAAACAGGCATTTTAAATTGTATTCATTTAATATATTAAGCTGTGGTGGGCATAAGAGACTTTCCAAAACATAAAAGATCATACCCCAAACTTATGAAACAGTAGTGTATGTTTGAGATTTTACTTACTAGTCCTATGGTTATAGCATCTTGGAGATGTTGTCTGACAGGAGGTTCACTCCGACTCTGCTGGGGTGCAGCAGGCCATCAGCACTGAAGAATCTAGGAACAAAACAAGCAATTTGACACAGAGCCAACAATATTTAGTATGCAGTTCCATGTTTATTAGAAGGAAACAAGCTAGAGCAGAGGTATAATGCAGATAAAAGAAAGAATAATATACAATAATATAATAACATATGTGACCCTGGACCACAAAACCAGTCATAAGTAGAACAGGTATATTTATAGCAATAGCCAACAATACATTGTATGGGTCAAAATCATAGATTTTTCTTTTATGTCAAAATCATTGGGATATTAAGTAAAGATCATGTTCCATGAAGATATTTTGTAAATTTCCTACTGTAAATATATAAAAACGTAATTTTTGATTAGTAATATGCATGGCTAGGAAGCTAAGTTATGATGCCACACCAAAAAAGGACACGCTATTCTGATAGCATTAACGTATAACGCAGTAATGAATTTAAAGTGTATTTGAACTGTATTGTATTGTATTATAATAACCGAAAGACAATCAACGCGTTGTGACAGCTGAAATGTTACTAAAGTGTAATCATTAGCCTAAATAACAAACATTAAGCATATGAGTCTGATATCCTTTGGCCTGATTACCTTATTATGTTCTGACGCGGTTTTGCTAAGAAATTATACCGTTTAGTCTGTGGCGTGAAGCCATTTTAACAGATATCTGAATACTGACGCAGAGCTCTGGGGATGTCCTAAACTGTGCCCCTTGCGATGAATAAAAAACATAGTCCTCTGAAAAATGTTGTGCAGTTTTAAAGTCTTACCTGTTGCTGCCTTTTCTTTGAGTTTTAAAGCAAGATCCTCACGCAGTATCTAGCAAGAAAAAAACGAATATGCGGCTTCAAATGGCTAATCCACAAACATACACAGACACAATTCCAGATTTATTTTTATCCAGCAGTGTTAATCCTTTACCGAACTAATGACGTTATCAATAAAATGTTGCCAGGAATGAAAATATATCAAAATTGCATGCGTTTTTTGTAATAATATGCAAACATTTATTGGCTAATATGGATGTCCTTTTCCACCTCTCTCGCGCGCGCTCTAACGGTGGACTCTGAAAGTGAAAAACACGTAACGTTAACTTCACGAGTGAAAACTGCAAATATAACAATAATGACAAAAAATAATGAAAAAATAATGAGCAACTTTACCTTTCTGAGGTCAAATTGAAAAAAAAAATAGGTGCATCATGTCGGTTAATCCAGCTGAGAAAAAAATCCTGCTCAAAATTACTGTACTATGATACACAGGAAAATATAATTTTACTGTAAAATTTCCCGCTATTGTAATTTTACCCATGATGCTTTGCAGATTTACAGCAACATACTGTATACATGTTCTAAAGTATGGATTTGCTCATTTTACAGTAATAATGCTGTGAAAACTACAGAAATTTGTTACAGTGTAGGCAGAAGGATGGATGGATGGATAGATAAAACGACACGACCACAATAGAAGTACAGATATAAAGACAGAGCGATGGATGGATGGATAAAACAAGAGGATGACGGAGGGATGGATAAAACAACAGGATAATGATAGAACTACAGAAATATAGGCAGAAGGATGAATGGATGTATAAAACGATGGGACGATAATAGAACTACAGATATATAGACAATGATTGATGGATGGATAAAACAAAAAGGATGATGGAGGGATGGATAAAACAACAGGACAACGATAGTACTACAGGCATATAGACAGAATGATGGATGGATGGATTGATGAATGAATGGATGGACAAGCAGAACGACAGATGGATGATGAATGGACAGATAGAACAACAGATAGACGGATAACAGGATGGATGGATAGCAGACCGACAGATAGATCGACGGATAGCAGACCGACAGATAGATCGACAGACAGGCATACCGACAGATAGATCGACAGACAGGCAGACCGACAGATAGATCGACAGACAGGCAGACCGACAGATAGGCAGACCGACAGGCAAGACCGACAGATAGGCAGACCGACAGATAGATCGACAGACAGGCAGACCGACAGATAGGCAGACCGACAGGCAAGACCGACAGATAGGCAGACCGACAGATAGATCGACAGACAGGCAGACCGACAGATAGACCGACAGACAGGCAGACCGACAGACAGACCGACAGACAGGCAGACCGACAGACCGGCAGACCGACAGATAGACCGACAGACCGGCAGACCGACAGATAGACAGGCAGACCGACAGACCGACAGACAGGCAGACCGACAGATAGACAGGCAGACCGACAGACCGACAGACCGACAGACAGAAAGACCGACAGACTGATAGACCGACAGACAGAAAGACCGACTGATAGACCGACAGACAGAAAGACCGACTGATAGACCGACAGACAGAAAGACCGACTGATAGATCGACAGACAGACAGACCGTCTGATAGATCAACAAGACAGACAGACCGAATGATAGATCGACAGACAGACAGACCGAATGATAGATCGACAGACAGACCGACAGACCGAATGATAGATCGACAGACAGACCGACCGACCGACCAGACAGACAGACCAGACAGACAGACAGACAGACAGACAGACAGACAAATTATTTTTCTTTCTCCACAATCAGGAAAAAAGGTGTAGATTTCATGTGAGTCTACTTACACCTGCAGATAATAACTCAGTACATTAACACCATTAACACCACAGGAATAAAAACCTCTCGTTAGTGTGTCCAGAAATAAAGAGAGACATTCAAATGAGCTCTGTTCTGTTCTTACCTGCCTTACAGCATATCAGTGTTTTTATGTTACAGCTCCCCTTCCGTGAGGCTGAATTCAAGAGTCCGACCCCCAGATGGCTGTGGCATGCTGAGCCTATAATTATTAATGCTCTTGCTGCACACACACACACACACACACACACACACACACACGTGTATTTAACAACTCTCAATAGAGAGAGAGAGATCATCAGCAATGTTTTCTCTATCCCTCTTGCTGTCTAAACAGATGCTGCATGTTCGTTGATAGTTTAGAGAGAGATAAATAGTGTTATGTTAAACAGGCTCTGAGTGTGTGCGTGTATGCGTGTCTCTTTGGCCCTTTGCTAATTTGTCTTTATGGTCTGGACAGCAGAGATAACAGCAGTCTGAGCTGTTTAAATGTATTAACTGACCTGAGCGCTGAGAACAGACAGATCGCATCCTTTCACTTGTTCAAATGAACTGCGGCATTATTGAGTGACTGGACCTGTCAGGTCCTCTGCATAGAACCTCTTCTTTGAAGAAATAATTCACCAAAAAATTTAAATTTGCTGAAAATTTACTCACCCTCAGGTCATCCAAGATGTACAGGTGCATCTCAGACAGACAGACAGACAGACAGACAGACAGACAAATTATTTTTCTTTCTCCACAATCAGGAAAAAAGGTGTAGATTTCATGTGAGTCTACTTACACCTGCAGATAATAACTCAGTACATTAACACCATTAACACCACAGGAATAAAAACCTCTCGTTAGTGTGTCCAGAAATAAAGAGAGACATTCAAATGAGCTCTGTTCTGTTCTTACCTGCCTTACAGCATATCAGTGTTTTTATGTTACAGCTCCCCTTCCGTGAGGCTGAATTCAAGAGTCCGACCCCCAGATGGCTGTGGCATGCTGAGCCTATAATTATTAATGCTCTTGTTGACGTGGGGTTTGTGCTGCACTGTTAATACACCTTGTAAGAACACACACACACACTGCATGTGGTTCACTACATCGTACCAATAAACATCCAATTATATTCAATCACCCCTAAGAGACTTTCGTGCACAATGGATATAAACAACAAAATACGTCGTGGACAACATAAGAACATCCTGTCTGCATGTGTCTGCTTTTGTTCAACATGATTGTCATTTTCTCCAGGTAGGCAAGTAATCAAATAAACAGGCTCTTAACAACGTGGAGAACTCACAGAAACTCTCTCTCTCTCTCTCTCTCAC
>NW_015552614.1:254195-259434 GCF_001515605.1 Sinocyclocheilus anshuiensis | reverse complement strand
GAATCTATGGTGTATTGTCAAGAGGAAAATGAGAAACAAGTGACCAAAAAATGCAGATGAGCTGAAGGCCACTGTCAAAGAAACCTGGGCTTCCATACCACCTCAGCAGTGCCACAAACTGATCACCTCCATGCCACGCCGAATTGAGGCAGTAATTAAAGCAAAAGGAGCCCCTACCAAGTATTGAGTACATGTACAGTAAATGAACATACTTTCCAGAAGGCCAATAATTCACTAAAAATGTTTTTTTTTTATTGGTCTTATGAAGTATTCTAATTTGTTGAGATAGTGAATTGGTGGGTTTTTGTTAAATGTGAGCCAAAATCACCACAATTAAAAGAACCAAAGACTTAAACTACTTCAGTCTGTGTGCATTGAATTTATTTAATACACGAGTTTCACAATTTGAGTTGAATTACTCAAATAAATGAACTTTTCCACAACATTCTAATTTATTGAGATGCACCTGTAGATGAGTTCTGTTTTCGTCAAAACAGATTTGGAGAAGTTCAGCATTATATCACTTGCTCACCAATGGATCCTCTGCAGTGAATGGGTGCCTTCAGAACGAGAGTCCAAACAGCTGAAAAGAAAAAAAAAAATCCACATGACTTTAGTCTGTCAATTAACGTCTTGTGAAGTGAAAGGCTGTGTGTTTGTAAAAAGCATGTGGAGCATCTACAGTGGCCTTAAAAGTACCTGAACAAGTGTGAATTATTCAAGGTAAACAGCAATTTTTTGCACATCATGAATTCTTAATTGATTGCACTTTGGGTGAGTCGCACCACATGACATTTTAACCTTGACTTGTCATGGAAAAGTCTAAATATCTGATATTCAATGAGACCAATTGACTGCAGGTCTAAAAATCTGCAAAAGTAAAAAGAATGGGCTTCATGCATCCACTAAAAATAACTTTGGGTCCAGTTGGTTAAAACTAATAGCAAATATGCCACTTGGTCTTATAAATCTAAAGGTTACCTAAAGGAATGAAATTCACATACGACCATGGATTAAGTGTTCAAAAACGCTATACAGTGGAGTCCACTGTACATCAAATAAAGCATACATAGATCCATGTCTTAGCTTGGATCATCTGAGCTCTAAGAACATCTGCATATGTGTGTATGTGTGTGAGAGAGCGGGGAACATGAACATTGTGTTAATTGGTTAGGGTCGAGTGGGTCTGAACTGTTTTGTAGAAAAAATCTCAGAGCTTTTTCAAGGCTGTGAGCAACTGCGAGTGTGAAAAGAGGATTTCTATGAACAGACACCTCAAGGACATTCTTCTCTGGTTATTATTAAAAAAAATTCAAAACTAACATGAATAACCTGTTAAACACAACTCTCAATGTATCTGCTTTTCTAAAGGCACAGTGCATGTATACATTTTCAGTTAAACAAACTGAAGTCAGCTGCACTGTCATAAAAAGGTGTAACGTTGGAATTATAAAGTATATTGCATCTCTTGAGTTTCTACTGTCCTGTGATGGATGGGTTGGCTAACATTTAAATGGTGCAAACAAAATCAAGAAAATGTTGTAAATTTGATCAGATACTAAGATTCATTGCAAAGGGCTTTCTGCCTTTCAGTGAATTTTTGTCACAGATGGCAAAACAGTGGCAAAAACCCTACAGCGCACTTGGGCTTGGCTATCACCCCAAAATACAAGACCTTATACAAGAGATTACTGTAAGAGATATGTTTTATTTACTGTTATGAACGCCTCATATGAGCTAAGTGTGATTCTCATAGCAGAATAAAAAAAGAATAAGACTGTGTGAGAGTGTTAAGGAAAGGGTGATGAGAAAAAGTGAGAGTGACACTCCATCTACACTACAAGTGATAAAATGAAAATATTCCTGTTACAACCAAAGAAGTACACTATTGTGACGTAAATCTGTACCATTTTTTAGCCAAAGTTTCTCTTTTATGACTTTAATATTTGATAAATATTAGAGGATCTCGAAATATTCTAGGATCTAGAAAAAATCTCATCGTGATTAAACCAGAAAAATGTAAAAAACCACATACAGAAGTACCAAATTTTGCTATAAGTTTGATTGCATCATATAATAATTGCAGTTAATAGTGTTCATCGTCTGTTTGATTACGTCTTTAATTGATTATTGTAGAAACTTAATTTGCTGTAAAGTTGCTTTGCAATGATTTGTATCATGAAAAGCGCTATACAAATAAACTTTAATTGAATTGAATTTACATATTTCATTATGTTCTGTAGTCAATGATTTTAGATTGTTTTATTCGGTCTTAAAAGCAATAACTAACTTTAATCAAATTTTAAAACATTTCAAAACTTATGAACATATCAAACTTATAAAAGATTGATCAACTACAAATAACAGCATACGTGTAGTTTTTTGGAAGTGACTCTGCTGTGCTACATGTTATTGGGATCAACATTGGTGCTTGCAGTTTCACAAGCTTTGCTGACTGACGGGGCAACTTTTAATCTAAAATCTCCAATTTTTTAAATACTCTCTGATGCAAGTTTAGAATTAGTCAATACCAAACCATAATACACTTAAAACAGTATGTCAAATGCTTCAACATATATGGTTTACCTGCAATGTTTTGAAGTGTACATCCGATAACATGCATGATTCAATGATCCTGAAGAATCTGACACCCTTGGACCCAAAAGCGATTCCACATGACAACACTCAGAGAGTTCAGCATGGTAATGCACATGGCAATGTTAATGTGTTTGGTCTTGGCGGAACAGATCTGCTACGCTGTTGTTGCTGCAGCAGCAGAGCAAGTACTGAGAATTGCTAATGCCAATATATCCACAGACACGCTGCTGTGAGCATGTAAGAAACTGCTGCTGCACATATAACATATATGAAATAACCCCCGCATAACATACATGAAATCACCCTGTAGCAGATGTATACAGGTGCAGCTGGGGAAGGTGGAGGGTTTCTGAAGCAACTGCTACAGCAAGCCCTAGCCAAGTATTTGAATGTTGAGCAGCAAGCTCATTGGCTGCTGATGTGAATAAGCATGTGATTCTATCAGATTGAGTTAGAAATTATCACCCTGCACCATCTAGATTTTATTGACAGAACGATAATTATTTATATTGATAATTATATGAATTGAAATGTTCCCACACTGCTGATTTAAAACAAGCAGGCGGTTCTTCGAGCCCTTGCATGCCATCGGAACTCGCCGTTCTTGTTTTGGGTTGGTGTGTAGATCATCTCTTCTTCTGCTCTTTCCTGTTGTGATGGTTAGCGTTCCATTAGCGCACACTCTCCCTGCTGGATTGATATCCTATGACTGACTGTATTTGTCTTCTGACTGCATGAACCAAACTATGACGGTTCGGGACGAATACATGTATGTTACACCCCTAATAGCCCTATATGTACACACTGTATATCACGTAAATATGATTATTTATCTGATCAACTTCAAAAGGATGTTGCTATTTGGCTACTGTTTCTAAATAATCAAAAGTAGTGCATTAGACAGCATATACTTGTGTAATATACAGTAAGTATGTGAAACGGGATGTGCTACTGAGCCTGAGAGAAACAGAGGAAGAAAGACAGAGACAGAGATAAGGAAAGATAAAAGAAGATGTATCACTAAACACACCACTGTTCAGCAGTTGCTTTTTTGGGAGCTGGAAAGTTGTATGTTTTGTTGTATAATGTGCTGTGTGATAGACTGGGGTAGGCTTTTACACAGAGGAGCATCATGGGACAGCTCTCCCCTGGAGTCAAAGACCCAATCTAATACCCCGCTGAACTCTGACCATTCTCCACACAAGACCCCAGGGACCTTTAGCAAAGAGATATGAAGTGAGACACATTTACACAGTGTTCTATTTATCTCCGCTCACTCTTTCTCTCTCTCCATCTTTTCCTTAGCTGCAAAATGCCAAGTGGGACATGCTTAACACACCCACACCACATCTCACAATAAACAGATATATCTATGACAATAAACAGAACATAATGAAATACAGACCTAACCAACTAAAACACAGACAGACATTAAATAAGCATGAGCGCTGCCCGTTTCTGTGCTGCTTTGTGTACAGTCGTTACAGAGGAAACCGCTTTGTTTCTGCAGTGAAAGCGCTTCCTGCTGACCAATGACGGAAAATTGACCAAATGGGAAAATTAACCCATGTTTTGAGGCACAAACACGCAGAGTTGTAAATGTGAACAGGTGGATTGACAAGATAATGCATTATAAAAATCTAAACAATCAAGACAAATTATATTTATATTGTTATTTAATTAATGTAATAATTGATTAACAATAATTGTTTAAATTGATATCATAATTGATACAACTCGTCCATTTACTTAAAAAGTTATGTAAAACTTTTTGTTTTGTGAAAACCTGTAAGTCATGCTTTTTACAGTCATTTTATGGTTTAATATGTTACCATAGTCATTAACCTATACTGCGCTCATATGATATTTTATTTGTGCAGGTCTTAAAAAATGTCTTAAGTCTTACATTTGAGTTTAAAAATCCTGCAGATACTGAGTTTAAGATGACTTAAGGGAGCTCTTTTGGTGAAATAACACTTAAATAATTAAGGGGAATACTTAATAGCAGCCTTAAGGTTCCTTAAGTTGACCCTTAGGGTTTTTTCTTGCAACCCAAGATTCACTAAGGGCTCCCTTAACCTTATAACTAAGGGCTTTCATGCAACCGGGCCCAGGCCCTTCCTAACGGAGCATGCTGTACAACTTCTTGTCCTGGCCCTTGTAATTTCTTGGCTGGACTACTGCAATGTTCTTCAGGATGGACTACCATCATGTGCAATCAAACCTCTACAAATGATTCAGAATGCAACAGCATGACTGGTCTTCAATGAACCCAAAAGGGCCCACGTCACACCACTCTTTATCTCCTTCCAATGGTTACCGGTTGCGGCTCGCATCAAGTTCAAGACATTGATGCTTGCGTATAGAACAGCCACAGTCTCAGCATCTTCCTACTTCCACTCACTCTTAAGAATCTACATCTCCTCCAGAAGCCTGACATCTACAATTGAGCGACGCCTCGTGGTATCATCACAGAGGCACAAAATCACTTTCCAGAACATTTTCATTCACCATTCCTGGGTGGTGGAATGATCTTCCCACCCCCATCCAGAATGCTGAATCCAAGACAATTTTCGTCAACACTTGACTGCATCCTAAAAAACAAAACAAAAAACAAACAACCTTTGCTTCTCTTTCCCTT
>NW_015552614.1:243886-254175 GCF_001515605.1 Sinocyclocheilus anshuiensis | reverse complement strand
CCTTATCCCTCCCTGTCTAGCTTGTACTAATCTGAACAATGTCTGAAACTTTGTATTACGAGCAGTTCTTGTGTTTATTTGCCTCTTTATGATGAATTGCTTGTTGTATTCCTCAATTGTAAGTTGCTTTGGATAAAAGAGTCTGCTAAATGAATAAATGTAAATGTGAATGCCCATTAAATGATGGCACAACTTTGGCAAAAGTTTACTAATGTGACTGCACATTTACTTGTCTATTTTTGCTTTGTCAATGAAAACAGCTACACTAAGCAACCACCCATAAAACAGTGACTGTGTAGCAACACAATTTAAAATAATATACATCTATTTTTGCGGAGAAGTGTGTCTGGTTCTAATGCAAGTTCTCATTTATCTTTGAGTTTGTGAGTGAGTGTTCCTTCCTTTCCTATCCATTACTTGTCACTTTCAACCTCTTACCATTTCTATCAGTGTACAATCTTACTTGATCATTGTTACAGTCCGTTACAGTGTAAAAAACAACAAACCCTGGCAACAAAATGAAAAATACAACATTACAGTACAATACTGAACATCTCCAATTTCTGAATTAGGTATCTTGATTCTGTGTAACTTACACTTGATACAATATTGCCAGTTAAGGTGTGGTCACATTTTTTTTTATTGCTGGTTAAAATTTTGTGGGTGAAATATACTTTCATTAGGAATCTGCACAATCAGAAATTTTGCATGGGGGCAAAATATTTCCCCATACAGATTCTGCAAAAGATTTAAGTTGGTCATGAGAATTGGTCGCAATAACCAACAGAAAGCTGCTTGGTTTGGAAGTGACTTCTGTCTGAGTGGTGCTTCATGTATCGCTACACTGTTGACAATGGCGGTTTATCACATGCAACATTTTGCTAAAAATCTGCTAATATGACCATATCTTTCCTTTTCTATTTTTGCTTTGTCAACGAAAATAGATCCACCAAAAAACACCGATAAAACTCAAGCAAAATGCACTAGAAACCCTTCAAAACAACTTAGCAACCACCCAGAATCTTGCACTGTGGCAGCAAGATTTGCAGATTTTCTACTGAAAATGTAAAAAGGTAATTCACTAAAATAAATAGCCATTTTTGCACTGTAAGTGCTGAGAAGGTCTGGTTCTACTGCAAGGTCTCATTTCCTTTATCTCAGTGTATGAGTGAGTGTGCATTCTTTTCCTATCTATTACTTGTCACATTCGACCTCGTCCCATTTCTCTCTCTTTTGCAGTGGCAGAGGTTGAGAGCAGTTATTGCAGGGCAGACAATAAAGGTAATTGTTAAGATTTAAAGCACTACCCCTGTGGCAGCACTTCAGTATAGCTCTCCTTTCCTCCTGTCCTACAGTGCATGTGTGCTGCCTCTCGATGCTGCCTCCATTAGCTTACCCTCTTGTCTCATTCCTCATTGACCTTCTGTACATTAGCATATAGATAATGTATGGAGAGCTCATAAAGTTACACGTCAGCATTTCTGCGCTGAAGAAGGGAGCAACAGCTTTGTTGTCAGCCCATAAGAGAAGGTGTAGGATAAGCGTAGGCTTATATTCCTCACTTCAACTTGTTTTTTTCCTAAATTGCAGCTAAATTTAGTCCATTGTTTTATGAGCTGGCCTGCTTTATGTAATTGATTGGGTGAGTCAATAAGTTCTATGAATAAACATTTCTTAATAGGAAAAAGGAGACTCTGTATTGAGTATGTTTTGTAGACATATTTTCCATCCAGAGAAATTCATCTTCTGGAAAAACTAATGAGCACATCTGAACATGCTCGCCAAGTTTTATTGAGTCTGAGTTTTGTTGAGTCAACTATGCGTCGACCTATTAATTAGAGTCATCAATCACTGAAATAGTTAGATTCACAAAAGAATGCAATCTGTATTTTAACTGTCAAAGAGAAGTATACTGACAGTTGTTGGTAACACACCAACGGAAAAGAAAAAAAAACAGCTCCAGCATACAGTACATTAGTTATGAATGATACTAGTCTGGATCTAAGCCTCTGCAAACTGCAGGATATGCAACAGAGAAGTAAGATTTCTCTTTGCCTCTAACTTTGGAAGACAGCCGTAATGATGATTGAATATAGCGGAAAGAACAGGAGAGGGAGACGAGCTGGAGCGTCATTTCTTGTTCTCGAAACTTCTCAGGCACTGGTGCGAATCTTCACAATAACAACCTTTTTCTTTCTGTGTCTTTTTAATTTGCTTGTTTCCCTCTCAGGCTCCTTGTTCATTTCCTTTCCTCCCCTCTATCTCGCTAGACGTGTTCCAAAACCTAGTGAGCTTGCCTACATAGGCAGCTGCCTTCTAAGACAGCATCCAAAGTCTAAAACATTCTGGATAGGGATCAGTGTTCTTTTGCATGCAAGCAGCTCATGATCTGGTGTTTTCACAGGGTAGCTGCGGGTCCTTAAAATATCTTAAAATGTCTTAAATTTAGATTCAGTCTTAAATATCTTTGGTCACATTACTGCAAAAAATGATCTAGTCTGACGGACCCAGTGACTGTTTACAATCATTGGACAGACTGAAGATTTTTTACCCGCTGTAGTTACTGTGTCATCAGAGAAAATTGCGGTAGTAGAATACAGGTTGAGATAGCTAGCTGACCAGCCTCCTAGTTACTTTAAATTTCACATAAGGTGCTATTAAAAAGGTCTTAAAAAGTCTTAAATTTAACTTGTTCATATCTGTAGACACCCTGTTTCAGTGTCTCAGAGCGGCTCAATTAGCAAAAAATTCTCATCCACACAAACTCATCTCTCTATGTGCTCTGAATTTGAGTTTCTTAAATGCACATTTGGAAGCACATTAACCATATTGCCAAACTTTTAATGAGAAACACTTATATACCAACATTAACATTTGTGACCTTTGCTGGCAAAATGAGTCGGAATGCGCACGGGCTAATTTTGAGCTACACACAAAAAGCAAAAACTGTTGATTTTAGTCAAATTTGAGGTTTTCACAAAAATGAGTTCATTAAGCAATCTAGCAATCCCAATGCTCCAAATAGTAATTAAACATCGAAAATGATCTTTATTTGTATGTTTTCTGAGAGGAGTACCTTTTCTCCGCTCATTTCTCGCGCTGACTGTCATCCGAAGGGCACACATACAGGTGCTTCTGACAGCACGCGATCCTGATACATATACACAGAATTACAGTATTTAGGTATTCACGCAAACATAATCTGTTATGTGAATGTTTGGGGAACTGTTGGGATTGAAAGCTAGTTTTTGGGCGTGTTAGAGTAGCGTTTTTAGTTTGTCATTTCTCCGATCACAAATGCAGACATGGTTTTAAGTTTACGCAGCGCATTGCAATACAACGCGTAAAAAGACAGTATAAGTCATTATAATCCATAATTATGTCCCCACTGGATGCTACAAATGCCTCGTTTATAATGGGTTTTAATGTTTTTGTCTCTTCGCTCCGGCCGGGACAAGGCATCACAGTATGGTGAGGGGCGTAACATTTCTGTCACACGCTTGAGGTATTCGGCCAATCACAACGCACTGGATAGCTGACCAATCAGAGCACACCTCACTTTTCAGAACGATGAGCTTTGTAAAAATCGACACGTTTCAGAAAGGCGGGGCATAGAGGAGAAACAATAATGTACAGTATGTGGAAAATAATGTGTTTTTTGAAACTTAAACCGCATAAACACATTTCATTACACCAAATACACCAAATAATGTCATATGACGATGCAACATCATATGACCCCTTTAATATAACAATAAAATAAAAGAGGGAATCACTCGCTGCTCTTGATTGAACTGCTTTTGTAGTTTTAATAATCAATTTATTTGTAATGAACACACTAAAGGGAATGCTAATGGACAACAACTTTGTTGATACGTTTTGAAGCAACTTTTGCTGGATTATGCCTATGATGCCATTATAATATGCTGTCTTGGTAGGCAGCTCGTTAGGTTTTGGAACAGAGCCTCTGTCTTTGTACAGTTTTTACAGTAAAGTACAATACCACAGCCTGTTCCTCAGCCTGACAACTTCAGTTGTGAGCCTGAGCAGCAGACAAGGGTGTTACAGATGACGACTTGAGGGTAATGAATTGTATGTGGGTGATTTTTAATTCTGTTGCGCAAATAAAGTCAACTTTTGAAACTATATTTCAAACTATAATGATCATAGTAAACAAACTGGTGTTGAAAACTTGTATAAAGATAAACTAAAAAGTTAAGACATTATCTGTTTTCAAAGCAAAAGTGGTTAAAGATGTGCATTACAATTATAAATGGAGCAACAGCAGTTGGGCTTTATAAACTAATAAACAAGCCTACAATTGGTACAGAATAAAACCCACCTTAGTTATGAACGTGAGGGAATCACTATAGATACAGAGCACATCTGAATCAACAAAACTCAAATGATGAATTTACAGGTGATATAATGTTATATAACAAGTGAGATTTGCATTGGGTGGAAATAAGCACTTAGCCATGGGTCTAATCTGCAGGGCTAGCAGCTCTCAGCTCAGCATAAGGATAAACACTCTCTCTAAGCACAAAGTGGATGTGAGTCATCTCCTTATCATACGAGACAGAAAAAACAATGTTCGTGTGGTTACTTATGTATCCGATATATGCAAGTGAGAACTGGGTTAAAAATTTTTAACAATACATATCAAAAGTTTGGTTACATTTCGGAATAATTAAGATTTAAAATTTTTAGTCTCTTAAGTGCAATGCTGCATTTATTTGAACAAAAATACAGTAAAAAGAGTAATAATGTGAAATATTGTTACAATTTAAAATAATTGTTTTCTATTTGAATATATTTTTAAATATAATTTATTCCTGCGATGGCAAAGTTGAATTTTTATTGGTGCTCAATTATTAATAATGGTTATTATTATTATCAGTGTTGAAAACAGTTGTGTTGCTTAACCTCCTGGGGTCTACGGTGGCGCCGGCGAAAAGAACTTAATGCTTCGCCATACTTGATCGTACATATAAGAGTAATACAGCATTTAAATCTGTAAAGGGTCTACTTTTATTTGTGTACACTCACAATATCAACAAAACATTGTGCTTTTGGAAAATAAAGAAAATAAACAGGGTGTGCTTTCAGCTGTCTCATTCTCCGCGCATATCTGTTTGAAATGCGTCACTAAAATGAACTCAAACTCAGGGAATACTCGACACAGAGACATGAGAGATATATTTATAGAAAGCTTGACATGCCTCCTTTAAAACGAAAGTTATGTCGAAAAAATTTTTTTGTGGAAACCATGATATATTCTTTCAGGATTCTTCGATGAATAGAACGTTCAATGAATAGCATTTATTTTTCAAACAGAAATCTTTTGTAACATTATAAATGTTTTTATTGTCACGTTTGATCAATTGAATACGTCCTTGCTGAATAAAAGTATTAATTTCTTTCTTTTTTACATTTTATTTATTATTATTATTATTATTATTATTATTAACATCCTATTTGCCCCAAACTTTGAAATGGTAGTGTATCACAGTTTTCAACATTGATAATAATAAGAAAATTTTCAGCACAAAATCAAAGTATATTAGAATGATTTCTGAAGGATCAGGTGACATTGAAGACTGGAGTAATGGCTGCTAAAAATTAATCTCTGCCATAACAGAAATAAATGATTTTTTATAATATATTAAGATAGCAGTGCAATATTTTTCATATGATACTGGAAACATGTCCACTTATTATAAGCATTTTTAGACTCTCTTATAAATTCATACGATTGCCAGCAATGTCTTTTTGGGCATATTTCCAAACAACAATAACACATTTGAACTTGCTTGTGCTTGCGCCTCATAGCACCATAAAATATGACCGATCACTAACAACTGCTGTCAGATACATAACAGCATTATTATTTGCCATAGTATGTGTCGCCTTTCCTCCTGTTTCTGCCTTTCTCAGTCCCTCCCTAATGTAAATACATGCATTTTATGCAAAGTAATATGCTGTGATGGAGTTAAACGGTCAGTGTGCTGCTGAGCTGTTCAACTCACCACTCGACTATTTTGGACTAGCAGAGAAGAAAGATGTAGGCAGGCATTCTCTTTGAAGAAGTAAACAATGCACTATCAGAGAGCAACTGCCAGTGCGGTTTAGCTGTGGATTTCCAGAAAACATCCCTGTGAGTTTCTGGAAGAGACTTTTCCAGTCTTAGCTACATATCCAGCTCTTCTATAAAAACTGTCATGGTCCTCTCAGTCTCTCTGTACTTTCAAAGAAAGCTCACCACTGCTGAAAAACCGAGGCCAGCGGCTCTGCACTGTGTATCTTGCCTATGTACAAATCAAGTTCCTCTGCAACAGAATTAAAATACAACCTTCTTCAGTCAAACTTAACACTTTGTTCAGTTTGTGGTCTGAGATAGTCCATATAGACTATATACTATATATAAAGATATTATAAATATATAACAAGCTTCAATCGTCAACATAAAAAAGCATTAAATGAGATGAATTACTTGTCATTTGTGAATAATTTAATATACTGGAATATATATATATATATATATATACTGTGTATATATATATATATATAAAAAAAGCATTACAAAGTTGAGTATCCCTGGAGAATCTCTACCATCTTTGACTTCACATTAAAAGGTTGAGCTACTTTTAATATTTTTATATCTGTTTTAACTGAAATCACTCCCTTCTGTTCATCTAATCAGCTCTCTTTTCTTGTTTTCTTCTATAAAGGCCTTTTTTCCTGCTTGTTAACTCATCTCTCTCTCTCTCTCTCTCTCTCTCTCTCTCTCTCTCTGTCTTAGATAGACAGCAAGAGTGATACAACCAAAAGAATAGAGATGAAGGATCTCTTTCTAGAAGTTTCATTATCTCTGATTTTTGGTGTTGTCCTTGTATAAACTGCAGTCTTCAACAATTCATGTCTCGCAATAATTCCCTGATTTAACTGAGCTCTCTGTTGTTGTTTTTGTAGTTTCTTGTTTGTTTTATCATTCACCCCATGTTCTACTGGCTAAGTTGAAAAATAAACCTTTAAAAAAAAATCTCAATTTCAAGGCTGAGGGAAAGTTGTGTATATGAGAGTTTTCAAGTGTTTGTGTATGTGTATGAAAAAGTGTACAGCATTCTGATGACATGCCCCTAACCTACAGCACTCTAAAGTAAGAGGAACAACAAGATGGTGCTAAACGGCGTGTGCTTTTAGAGTCCTTTGTGTACATGTGTATACACAAGTGGTGTAGAGTCTCTCTGAATCCCCTCAAATCCTCCCATTACCTTGTGATAGTAAGAGGAACTCAGTTTTTACACACATGCTGTGATTTTACAAACTATGTGCTTTTAAAGGGATCATACGCTATCAGGGTCCTTTGAAATTCCTCATTCTTTTAACTATAAAGACTGCAATTTTCAGATCTTAAAAACTTCTCTTCAATCGGAAAAGATCATTTATTGAAACAAAGCTGTGAAAATAGCTTGTTCCGAATTGACTGACCACAAATTGCTCATCTTGGCTGTCTATAGCACCTACAGCTCTGCATATCCTTCCTAAAAACCCCAATGTAGCTCAAGCACACACAGGCCAAAACTATATGCACAAATCATGAGTTGCGTCCCAAATGCTGTACTATACACTAAGCACTTATGCACTATATATTCAACCATGTATTGTATAAATTATATGAGGTTATTTTGTCATTCAACATCATAGTCTGACAGCCCCTCCCCCTCCACTATGTAATTAAAGCTGCGACAGTTGAGTGCATGAAGTGTCCAACATTCCACACTTAGTTTTTTTTTGGTTAATTAAGTGCATCATCCGGACATTTAAAGTGCACTTTTTCTTTTTGGAATTTTCAGAGTGAATGCACTACTCACATTATTTATACTACAAATAAGTATGCGAATTGGGACACATGCAGTACGTGCTTTGGGAGAACAAATTATAGACTTGCATCTCTCAAAGAAAACAGAATTGCTTGCAAGACAGCAAAGGACTACGTTTTACATAAGCTCAGGTTTTAGACTTTGGATTTGTGTAAATTAAATGCTGCATCAGAGTTGCCTTGAACTTTGTTGGTATCATCACAATCAATCACAATTCAGTATTCAAGTAAAGGCAAGAAAGAAGGCCAGCTGTGTGACTTGGGGTGTCATACCCTTACCACTGTTGTTTACATGAATAAGAATCATAATACCTAGAATTTATAAAAGAAGAACAGTCAAATCCAAAGCTGAAATTATATACAAATTTGTGTCTAAATGGTTCATACATAAAGACAATTGAGCTGACGTAATTGGAGAAAATTGTGGAGAAGCAGAATAAAATAGAATAGTTGAGGAAGCAGACTGTTTGCAAGCACCGCAACAAAGGAAGGAAAGAAGGAAGAATGAAGGGAAGAAAAGAGAAAAGGAGCATAGAAGGCAGGAAGGAAGGAAGGAATAGCAAAACAGGATAAGCACATCTCTACCTGTAATCATGTTAAACAGGTAGGAATTAAGAAAGTACTGTAAGTATATAAATATGTACAAAAGGAAGGAAAGAACAATGTAAGAAGGACAGAATTAAGTAAAAAAGATAGCAGAATGGGAGTAAGGAAGGAAGGAACTGCAAAAGAGGAAAAGCACATTTCTTACTTATAATCATGTTAAACAGGAAGAAAGACATTAGGAAAGGAAATATAAAAGTATGTACAGAATGAAGCAGGGAGAAAATAATTAAGTAAGGAAGGAAGTATGGAAGGCAGGCAGAAATGACATTAAGGAAAAGCACACTTCCTTCCTATAATCAAAAAAAAAAAAAGGGAAGGAAGGAAGAAATTAGGAAATCAAATACAGAATCATGTACAGAAAAAAATAAGGAGGAAAGAATTATATAAGGAAGGAAGTAGGGAATGAACAAAGGAAGGAAGTAGTAAAACAGTAAAAAGCACATCCAATAATAAGAAAGTAAATAAGGAAGAAAGTATGGAAGTAAAGAAGGGATGAATTACAAGAGAAAAAGCCTTTCCTGCCTCTAAGTATGGAAGTATGAAAGGAAAGAAGGAAAAAACAATAGGAATGATTAATTATGGAAGTACGCAAATTATTTAGTAAAGCCAAAAAATCAGCAAAAAAAAAAACATTTACAAAACATTAAAAGCTTATAATCCTACTTAAAAAAATTAGTCCAGCTAAGAAAGCAAAAGAAAACAAAGAGATAGACATGAGTGAAGAAGGAATCTATCCTGCTGCCTTCATTTACAGACCAACAGAGCCTGAGATTTCAAATCATTACACTTTTACAGTTCTCAGTGAAGCACATAAAGGTTACATATGTGCGTTCATCAAAGCTTAATGCCCATGAATAAACTAAAGCCATACTGCTTCACAGCAATGGACAATAGCAGTGACAGCATGACCAACAAAGAAAGAGGAACATGATTTGTAAATGATTCTTTACTGATGCGTCTCACATAACGCTTTCCTCCAGTATGAGTCAGACTCTTTCCACAGCTGATGAGAACCAGAACACTCTGGAAATGTCTCTGTGACCCCAGGTCAGCGCTATTCATGGATGGCAGTAATGGAGTTGGCGTTAACTTCATCGGTGGCCGCAGAACCAGTAATGTCACGAGAAGGAAGAAAGTACTCGGTCACTCTGGGGGTGTTTCATTCACTTATACGGCCTTTCCAACTAAGGGAAGTAAAGAAATGAGAAAAGAGTAGGGCAGATATAGAGAAAGTAAGATAGAGAGAGCGAGAGAGGAGATTGGCGTGAATTGTGATAAAGGCCCGTTCTCCTCTTCCTAATGGAAATGCTCATTGGTAGGTCACATGAATCAAACCTTATTCGCCTGCACCGCCTTCCTTCGGCTGATTGCTTTTTAATTATCCCTGTGACATCATCTCTCCTGTATCCTAGTGACTATCACCTGCGGTTACCATAGATCATGGGCCAGTTAGAGGAAACAGAGGTTTGAGTCCACTGCTTAATTTAACTCAGCCATTACTGCATTATGTTACAATTCCTGTCTCATCCATTCAGGTCAGCGAGCAGAGCATTAGTGTGACGACACAGCTGTGGGAAGTCAGATTGTAAGGTATAAATTAAATCTTTACCACATGATAGAGGTCAGAGAGATCAATATAGAAAGGCTGTATCATTCAGCTCTATCTAAAGCAGTAGCTTTGCTTCAAAACCAAGATTTTGCATCCAATATTAAGTGGAGACCCAACATAATATATATATATATATATATATATAAAAAAATATATATACAATTATATATATAGTTAACTTATAACCTTTAA
>NW_015552614.1:243371-243736 GCF_001515605.1 Sinocyclocheilus anshuiensis | reverse complement strand
ACATGATAGAGGGCAGAGAGATCAATATAGAAAGGCTGTATCATTCAGCTCTATCTAAAGCAGTAGCTTTGCTTCAAAACCAAGATTTTGCATCCAATATTAAGTGGAGACCCAACATAATATATATATATATATATATATAAAAAAATTCAAAACAAACATGCCCCCAAAAATCAGTAATTAAATGAATTAATATTACTATTAACTGCATAAATCCAACTTGAAATGAAAAATTAACATATCAATTTGCACCAAAACACCATGAGTTTGATTGTGTGCATGACCAGACTTTAACATCAACAATAAATGTGTTTTTAACCCTTCTTTAAATAAATAAATTAATTAATGTATTTAAATGTATTTTA
>NW_015552614.1:237909-242131 GCF_001515605.1 Sinocyclocheilus anshuiensis | reverse complement strand
TATATATGTTTTTTGCAATCATCTGTTTTTACCCACAAACCACTAGTAGTGAGGAAACACTGAGAGGACCATTACACTGACATGAAAATATCTATATCTAGATATAAATATCTAACAAGCTCCTCATGACATGGAAATATCTTGGATAACAAGCTCCTCATAGCGGTTAGTTGTTTTTGAATTAGAACGATTTAACGCAAAAAAAAGAAAAAAAGAAAAATTAACAGCATAACTAAGTCATAAAACTGCTCTACTGCTAAACCTAATCAGCCTCCTCACTCCTCTGTCTACTGAACGACCTCCACTGAAAGCCCCTGGTGTTTCATGTCACAGCATGCATAGAGTTAACTGACCTCTGTTCTTGTCTCTGATGCACTGTATTTCTCCAGTGGCTTTAATTTCTCCATACTTCTGAAACTAAATTATATTATATTATTAGTAGTATTGTAGGCTTTTTGTTTGTTTGTTTGTTTGGCTATGCATTTTATCTAGCTTGTGATATTTTTGGTCTCTGGCTTGCTTTTTTAAACCAAATGAACTCAAGCAACTAGACGCTCTTGATTCCAACTGTTGAGCCTAGTGTTGAAACTACTGACTTGGTAATATCATTAGAAAAAAATACATACACAAATATTTTTCTTCAATCAGTTCTTCAATGCTTTGCATTGCTGGACTTTTTTTTTACACTGCCTATATAAACATAAATTTGTGATTTGACTTCATCCACCATCCTCGATTCAGTTTTCACTGAGCTGGCAATGCATTCTGGGATTACTTTATCATTTTATAAGCAGCATTATTTTGCTGCCCACTGTTTGGAACAGCCATTGGGAGTGTGCCTATGATTCCTAAAAATTGGGAACACAGTATTAATGCTGTGGAATAGACTGACTGCTAGGCTATGCCCCAATAAATGTTCCTTGTGTAACCCAGATTACTAGAAACCCTGTTGCTGAAAAAAAAATTAATTTAACTCAGCCATTACTGCATTATGTTACAATTCCTGTCTCATCCATTCAGGTCAGCGAGCAGAGCATTAGTGTGACGACACAGCTGTGGGAAGTCAGATTGTAAGGTATAAATTAAATCTTTACCACATGATAGAGGTCAGAGAGATCAATATAGAAAGGCTGTATCATTCAGCTCTATCTAAAGCAGTAGCTTTGCTTCAAAACCAAGATTTTGCATCCAATATTAAGTGGAGACCCAACATAATATATATATATATATATATATATAAAAAAATTCAAAACAAACATGGCCCCAAAAATCAGTAATTAAATGAATTAATATTACTATTAACTGCATAAATCCAACTTGAAATGAAAAATTAACATATCAATTTGCACCAAAACACCATGAGTTTGATTGTGTGCATGACCAGACTTTAACATCAACAATAAATGTGTTTTTAACCCTTCTTTAAATAAATAAATTAATTAATGTATTTAAATGTATTTTATATACTACTGTTCAAAGGTTTGAACAGTAAAAGAAAAAAAAAATATTTTAAAGAAATACATTTTAACACTTTTATTCAGCAAGAACACATTCAGTCAATTAAAAGTGACAGTAAATACATTTATAATGTTACAAAAGATTTCATTTTCAAATAAATTATGTTCTTCTGAACTTTCTATTCCTCAGAAATGTATCAGTTTCAAAACTATTAAGCAGCACAACTGTTTTCAATATTGACAATAATATGAAATATTTTATCGGCAGCAAATTAGCAATGATTTCTGAAGGGTCATTTGACACTGCTTCATTTAATATTAATATATTTATTTAATGAAATACTTATATTATTTAATGTATTAAAATAGAGAATAATTATTTTAAATTGTAATAATTTTTCACACTTTTACTGTTTTTAGTGTACTTTTGATCAAATAAGCAGCCTTGGTTAGCACTAAAAACCACTGAAAATAAAACTTTTGGATGGTACTGTATGTTACAATGTTACAGTCATATCTATGCATTAATTGGTTGTCTGATTTCTTTAATGGTTGTCTGAAGTCCATAAACTCAAATCCTCATTGCATATAAAATATAATGCTTAATTAGTTCAAATACATTCAAATCATTATTTAAAATGCATTCAAATAGTTATGTGTAACCCAGATTACTAGAAACCCTGTTGCTGAAAAAAAAAACTACAACATTCATGATTGTGCAAAACAGTATTCTATTTTGTTAATATCTGTAAAGAGAAAAAAAGGAAGTGTATAAAGTTAAATTAAAAACTCATTTAGAAAAGTTATTTAATTTAATAAGATGAAGATTGGTCCAATTAGACGAGTGGAAAGTTAGCCCCGCCCTAATGGGTGGAGCCGGGACAGAGATGATGCAACGCTTTTTTTTTTCGAGAGAGAGAAGCAGCTGATGCGATCCTGAAAAAGAATAGAAAAAATAGAATTTGAACGAACAAACTAACAGTTGTATCAGATAAATACATGATAAATAAGAATTTGAGATAAAAATGTGGATTGAACGTCATTAGTTAATGACCACAGGTGAATTCTAGCGTGACTGCTATGGGGAAGATACAGGCATGAAGTTGAAGTTTGCCTTTCTGGAAATTTCATAACTGAAAAAAATCGAATTCTCTTGGTAAGTGAAGTGACAAAATCCTCAATTACTGAGGTTATTTTGTGTAAATGTTTGATAAATGGTGTTTAATCATTAACTGCTGTTGTATTATATGCAATTGTATGTAAAAGACGCATAAAAGTTTATCTTCTGGTTTAAAATGGGAAGAATATCGTGTGAATGTGCTAATGAACTAATGTTTCGTAGTTAAAAGTTACTTTGAGCAGTTTACAAATGTTATTTTAATGGTTTTTGTCGTGTATTCGAGCTATGAGCTAACGGCTGATCGTGTCGCACGTCATGCGGGCAGATGAGGCCTAAGTGCGTCATTTAAAAAATGGTCTTTGCACATCTATGCAATTTCAATGTGTTAATGTTAGATGAAGGCAGATGAGGCCTAAGCGCGTCATTTTAAAAATGCTCTTTGCACATCTATGCAATTTCAATGTGTTAATGTTAGATGAAAATGAAGAGTTAAATGTTGAATGTTGTTTATTTGCGGATTAACTGCTGTAATGATGTATATTTTTGAAAGGAATGTCTAATTGTATTTTTTGGCGTTGTCTTTTTAAAGGCTGGGTCTTTTCATTTTTCCCTTTTTTTTTTGTCCTTGCTTGTTTTCTTTCTATTTTCTATTTTTTTTTCATCCTTTCTTGAGTCGGATGCTGCACGTTTCCTGGACACAAACCGATTTCTGAGGAAGATTTTGAACTTGAACTGTCCCTGCTTCGCGTTACAGCTGTCATTGCGTGCAGGAACTGGCGAGCCATGCCCGTATAAGGACCGAGCTTTGTGGATCAAGGAATCAGCTGAGTGGTAGGATTGTGTGTATGTTTTCCTCCCTTTCTGACTGAACGTTGCTCAGAAATTCAATTGCGGAAGAAGGATCTCGTGTAAGCAGCAGTGAACTGGAACTGAGATTTAGTGGAATCCTAATTCACATCGAGTATGCTATTGTGAGCAGTTAATTTGATTTGTTGTGATTTTCATTTTTCTATTGTTGTTTTTTTTCTTTTAAATTCTACTGTATTTTATTTCATCAAATTATTTGGTTATATATATATATAAATATATATTTCTTTTTCTGGAAAACAAGGGTGAAAAAGGTGTTTCAAAGGGTTATAATTTGGAAGAATTGTATTCAAATTCAAAGTTATTCTTACATCAAATAAGCCAATTAGAAACAAATTGAATAAATAGGTGAAAATAAATGTTATACACATATTAGCCAAGTAAGGGTCAATTAACTTTATTAGCTTGAATCTAAATAGGTCAAAAAAGAGGTAAACAATCAATAATAGTCACAAAACTAAATAGGAAATATAAATATATATAAACGGTCACAATAAGGTAAAATTAAATTTGTTTGGAACAAGTCTTTATTTTGATTTTTGCCATTACTTTTCTTTTGTGTCATGTTGTGATGTTGTTTTAAATTTCAATACTTTATTTTATTTGTATTCATTATTTTTTCCCCCAAATACATCTTACCTGTTTCTAACGCAGCCAGTGTTGTCGCCATTGCCTTTCTCCTTGTTGACACTGTCTCTTGAGCGAGTCTAATCTTCTGGTCACTGGTCCAAATCTAGAAACAGTGCACTCCCTTCTCGCTCATTTCCGTTATTCACTG
>NW_015552614.1:227779-236261 GCF_001515605.1 Sinocyclocheilus anshuiensis | reverse complement strand
GGCTGGGTCTTTTCTTTTTTCCCTTTTTTCTGTCCTTTCTTGTTTTCTTTCTATTTCCTATTTTTTTCATCATTTCCTGAGTCGGATGCTGCACGTTTCCTGGACATTAACTGATTTCTGAGGAAGATTTTGAACTTGAACTGTCCCTGCTTCGCGTTAAAGCCGTCATTGCGTGCAGGAACTGGCGAGCCATGCCCATATAAGGACCGAGCTTTGTGGATCAAGGAATCAACCAAGTGGTAGGATTGTGTGTATGTTTTCCTCCTTTTCTGACTGAACCGTGTTGCTCAGAAATTCAATTGCGGAAGAAGGATCTCGTGTAAGTAGCATTGAACTGGAACTGAGATTTAGTGGAATCCTAATTCACATTGAGTCTGCTATTGTGAGCAGTTAATTTGATTTGTTGTGATTTTCATTTTTCTATTGTTGTTTTTTTCCTTTTAAATTCTACTGTATTTTATTTCATCGAATTATTTGGTTATATATATATATAAATATATATTTCTTTTTCTGGAAAACGAGGGTGAAAAAGGTATTTCAAAGGGTTATCATTTGGAAGAATTGTATTCAAATTTAAAGTTATTTTACATCAAATAAGCCAATTAGAAACAAATTGAATAAATAGATGAAAATAAATGTTGTACACATATTAGCCAAGTAATGGTCAATTAACTTTATTAGCTTGAATCTAAATAGGTAAAAAAAGAGGTAAACAATCAATAATAGTCACAAAACTAAATAGGAAATATATATAAGGGGTCACAATAAGGTAAAATTTAATTTGTTTGGAACAAGTCTTTATTTAGATTTTTGCCATTACTTTTCTTTTGTGTCATGTTGTGATGTTGTTTTAAATTTCAGTACTTTATTTTATTTGTATTCATTATTTTTTCCCCCAAATACATCTTACCTGTTTCTAACGCAGCCAGTGTTGTCGCCATTGCCTTTCTCCTTGTTGACACTGTCTCTTGAGCGAGTCTAATCTTCTGGTCACTGGTCCAAATCTAGAAACAGTGCACTCCCTTCTCGCTCATTTCCGTTATTCACTGTTTGAGAGGGAGGGTTGCACTCGCGCCGCGACGCGCGTTACACTTATCTATGGCACATAATATAAAAATACCATTTAGCACCTCAAAGTCAAACTACCCATTCCATGACAAAAAGATGAACTGAGAAAATACATAAAAGCATGACTGGTTAACTGTGAACACAAACAGAATTTAACTCCTGACAATGGAACAAATACTGACACATGTAAACACAATGAACTATTATCATGCAAGTTGTTTGCAGCAGTTACAACAGATCAATTAAGCTGAACCTTAAAAGGATCAGAATCCATCCTTTGAAACATAAGACACACAGACAATGAAAAAAAAGTGTCAAGCGGGGCCAAAACTGTATTTAGCAAGCTAATTTCTGGAGTTGATGCGATGAAGTACGAGTTTGATCACTACAAGGTATTCATGTGGCAAACAAAAATATTTCTTGTTAAAGGATTATTTGCGGGATGCAGTCAGAAATGTTTCAAACACTATCAACTCTTGACATCTCGAAATCACATGCTCATCCAAAGGTTTATATCTGTGATATGTTTTGAAAACTACCTTGACTGTCAGACACAATATGCTAGTGTTTCTTATTTTTTATTATTATATATTTTTTTAATTTTGCGTGTCATATGTTATTTTACATGAGATACAAGCAATATTGTTTTAAGGTTTTTCACGTTTTGTGTTTAAACACCTGACTGTGAACCTTCCCCCTGTGGCAGTTTGTCGGTTTCAAACAGAATTCATCCTCAGATGGATTATATCAACACTGACACGATCACATTTTGACAAGCAGTCAGATCTACTAAAACCTCACGCACTTAAAATATATTTTATAGTGCAGCAGCACAACAGTTAGAAAGAGAAAGGAAACATATACATATCTACAGTATAAAGACATTTTTTAAAACCTTTGTTACTTTTTATTGTCACCCTATAAATAAATAAACACCACTCCTCTCTCCTACATACCTTGCGTCTGTGCACTCTAAAATAAATATATATATATAAAACATATATTAATATATAAATAAATAGCTTGATTTAACTGTTTGTGATGTGACACACAGTGATCTCCAGCCTCTATTAAGTGCATGTGCACCAAATTATTTAATTAATGGACTACAACTGATTTCCTGGATGTTTGTATTCATTAAAAAGAAATACAGTAATGATTTTGTGTCATCACACAGGTCAGACTCTGAATAAATTAACTTTACTGTATAAATACTGTACGGTATACACACTGTATCTATAGGCAAAGATAAATTGAATAGCAATCTCACCATTGAGGTCAACATGAAATCTGACTGGATGGGTCACACTCAAAGCTGTTGTAAAATAGTCAACAAATATGCTTCTGTGAACAAACATAATTTGAATTCTTCTATATTAATAGAATGAATTTTGATCTTTACATTGTTTTTCAACCATAAACAGTCAACAGTTTTGTGAACTATATTACCAGGCTGGAAAAGCATTGTATTCTTATGGCACATTAGATCATTATTATAATGCTTTTGTCACAGTTTTATAAAAGTAATAAGCCACTTGAGGCAATTTAAAGGGATATCACTTACACCGTGCCTCTTGCAGCCCTGTTTTGCCATAGCCCCGCTATTAAACTGCATAACATTTACATCATAACTGCAGAAATCTATACAGTCCTCCAACTCAAAACCAACTTGTGACCTAAAAATGTATTTTAAGCAGCTTTTAAAAACAGCATCAAATTAGATGTTTAGCCATCATTATTCCAGAAGTCTGACACTACATTAACCAGCTTTTCATTCCATTCATAAACAGGCCACAATGCCGCTGTGGTCCAATCAAGATGAAGGACTGAACCATCTGGCCAAAAGCACCTTTCATTACCATCATGTCGCATATCACAATTCAGAAACTGCCAGAGAAAACAATAATCTGTCAATCGGCTTGAATGAGACTTGGGATAAGACCGCAAACGGAGATTATAATTTCAGAGGCCCATGGATTTTCTGCCACTGTAATGTCCCGTATTTTGACAGGTAATTGCAGATTCCTCTGTCCTCTCCTTTCCGTAGAATAATTAATTCATCATTTGCAGTAGATTAGTGAAAATCCGTCTACAGAAATGGCTGCTCATCTCCAAGGGGTTTTGCATGTCTGCTCTGGTTTTTGTAAATGTGAAAGGTGTGCGCTTGTACTTCTGCTCTGTTGCTACTTAAATCTGTCCTAGGGTTTTGGCCTCAGATAGTGAGCAAAGCTTAGCTGAAGTGTATGCGCATCTGTGACAGAAAAAAATATTTTTGAAACAAAACAGAATGTAAGACCAGAGAGAAGCTGTTACACCTCCAAATATCACAGACTTCAATTTTCTGTGCATGTTTTATCCTGTCTTTTCATCTTTTCTCTCTCCGAGGACTGGCGAGTGAGCATAATTAACCATGTCAGTCACATCTTCCCTATGGAATACAGCATGTTTGAATGATTTGTACATCCACAACTGTGCGCATATTTAAATGCAAGACCTCTGGATCATACACTATTTGTCTGGGTATGTGAAATCTCCCTTCTAATTAATGGGTTTAGCTATTTCTGCTGCACCTATTAGGAAGAAATCCCAGCATCTATTTTCCAACATCTTATGGAAAATTCCTCAGAAAAGTGAAAGCTGTTGTAGTAACAAATAGAGTACAAACGCCCACCCCAAAGTGAGGACCATTCAAATTAATGGTTCAAATTGAAATATGAGTTCAGCCAAAAATGAACTCATCATTTACTTATCCTCATATAGCCATATGACTTATTTTCTTCCGCACAACACAAAATTGTACCGGTCTTTCTTTTCAATGCAATTAGGGTGCTGCAGTTTTGGTGCGCAACCAGGTTAAATTGAAGTTAGAGTATGGTTCATTTGGATAATGTCAGTGCTGTTTTCCAAACTAGGATGCTCACCCGTGAACGGTACCCAAGTCTGCTGTATTTATTTATTGGAGTAACTGATGATGTAAGAAGGGGCAAAATGTGTTTGCGTGTATTCTCACTCAGTTTGCTGACAAGCTGGACTGACGCACTGCAAGAAGAGTAGACTTCAGTACAAATTGACTCCAGCGATTTAGAACATTTGCAGTACATTCGTGGCAGAAACGCAGAAAAAAACTTGGTGTAGGATTTAAACTATTTTCACTCAGAGACTTGGAAAATTTAACAAAAAAAAAAAAAAATATATAAATAATTATAATAAATAAATAAAATTACAAAGAAATGGCAAGCAACACACTGAATTAAACATGAAAATGTAGAAAGACTTGCAGAAAACATGCAGTAGAAAGACTGAACAAGTGTTTTCTTCTAAAACGTAACCCAATAATCTTTTTGTTTACAACTTCACAAAACCATCGGAAGGTTCAAGTGGTGTTATGTGTAGATGCTTTAGAAAACAAAAGCAAAGCTTCAACAAAACAAAATATAAAAGTGAGGTGAGCAACGTTATGCTTTTTGCCGCCTTCTCTTGTATGGTTGTTACCTGTAACAGCTGTTGATTCGACAAAACCATAACAACAACAATTCGGGGAACGGGGAGCAATCGCACTCAGCTTCAAACCAAGTGTAAAAGCACCCTTAACCCCTATGAGGGACTGAAGATTTCAAGCTTCAAAAAGGATGCAAAAGCACCATAAGGGTATCACATAAATGCTTGTGCATTATACAGCAAGCCTTCTGAACTCATACAATAGATGAGTCATAGCATTAATTATTGAGCATAGAATCAAATAATTTCTTGGACAGATCATTCAGAACAGTTTTCAGAACTAGATAAATCATATAATTGAAAAGATCTGACTCAAAAGATGATTTATTCACACATCTGATATCTCCGAAAGCTGTGAAAGGGCAAATGTCAAGATTTTAGTAAATAATGACTTAAACTTCTATGATATGACTATAGAAGACTTAAAATATAGCACATATGGAGTAATTCTAGGGATGCACCGAATGTTCGGCAATCGCGAGGAAAATCTGCGCTGATACAGTCATCAGTTGCTCAGTCACATTTTTATGAATTTTTACAAGGCATGTGACAATGCGATACGTACGACGTATTCGTAATGAGACTCATTTATAAATCTGTTGTCAACAAAAATAAGCATTGAGGTCTTCCTGCGCGTTTCCGCCAAAATAAAAGTTGAGAAAAAGCAAGAACTCTTATCAACATTCATAAATGTTAGCATTGTAATTTTACTGTTCTGTAGGTCTGCTAGAATGTAAAAAATGTTCAGTGTTAAATATTTTTAAATTGTTGTTTTGTAATAAATGTTTTTTTCTTTGAAAAGCAAGACAAAACAGTAAAAAGTACATTTTGGCTTTTTAATTTATGCAATGGTGAAAAAAAATACATGGGGAAAAAAAACGAGTTCGGTATTCGGCCTTCGGCCCAGTGTTTAATTTTGTTCGGTTTCGGTTTCGGCCAAGAATTTTCATTTCGGTGCATCCCTAAGTAATTCTATGATCATTTCAGTGTTTTTTTTTTTTTTTGAAGGCTGAAAGCTGAAGTTTCCATTCACTGCAATTTCATGGAAAAAAAATTAAAATAGAGATATTTCATTTGGGGTGAACTGTTCCTTTAAATGACAAGCATCTATGGATGTGGTGTTAACATACGTTCGTCCAGGTATTACTGCAAGTTTGCTGAATTTTCACATCAGCTTTAATTTTAAAAGGCATATACATTTGCAACCCAAACACACACACACACACACACACGCTTTTATTACAGCTTATACAGGAGCAGCTTTCCTTCCTAATTTACATCAACCAAAGAAAAAGTGACAGGTAGTAAAGTAAACGGAATGAGAAAATACAGCAGGTAGTTAAAAACGGTTAAAAGATAAACAACCTGCCATGATACCAAGCAGAAAGCAGCACTTTACGCACACACACTCATACAGATGCTAATTTCCATTACATTCTAAACACAGCCCTCGAGTTGATTTATATAACATTTGTTCTTTAATCTCTCAGTGTCAATAAACCATCCTTGTTCATCATTCTGACTAAAACGGAGAGAAGTCCCTTTCAAGTCATTGATCTTTTTTTCTGTCACTCACTTGCACCGATTTCCTCACAAACACAAGTTATTTTCAAGCACTTCTCATACAACAGCTGTCAAGACACCCAGTCCATCAGATCTATGTTCACATTCTACTCCTATCCAATACGATTTGGATCATTTCCTCCTCTCCCTCGCTCTTCGTGTGCTTGGTGATCAGTTTCTCGCGTCACGAGAGAATGTGTTGGTTTGTGTGTGCGTGTGTGTGTAATCTCCCTCTTGCAGGCTGCAGGTTGTGTGCCGCTGCCATTGCAGTTGATATTTACCTCACAAAGCATTTGGCAGTTTTGGGTTCATGAAGCATTCGCACTGGCGCCTAGAGGAACGGAACTCAATTCACACCGCCGTACCCCTCGCCCTTTGTTTCTCCTGGACTTGAACGAACTATATACTTGATTATGACTGTAACATGTTAACAGCACATGCAGTGGTAGCTCAAAGGCAGTTCCAATAGAGAACAAAGAGCGGATGTATGAATAATCAAAGACTAGACTAACACAATACTTCCAGACCCACCCACTCCACTCTCTGACTGCCTAGAAGCCGAACGTGCGACACCCATGGCCTCTGTTCTGCTTTCGTCTCTCACTTCCTCTTGGTATCTCTCCATTAAAGAGGGTTTAGATGTTAGAAAGGATTGCAGTGAAGAGGAGTGACTTGTACATTATACAGTGTGAAGTGAGCATATAGCAGCCTGCAGAATAAGTTTAAACAGGATGAAATTCACCAGCATTGTTTATGCTACAGACATGATTGATACCTCATATCTTGCAACTTTTCAGGAGAGGAGTTATTTTCTTATGATCTGACCACAATATATCATGTGTGCATTTACAACTTTTAGTGGAACAGATCACCCAAAAATGAATGAATAATTTACTCACCCTCATGTTGTTCCAAACTATTGACACAGATTTTTTTTTATTTGATTAGATTCCAATTCACAAGCTCTTGATTTGATTGAGCTCTGATTCAATTCAATTCAATATCGATTCATTTGAATATATATCAGGTAGGCCTACAGTACAATTTTCCTTAAGGAATCAAATCTCTCTCAACTAATGCTGCAAACTATACAGGGAACCATATGTGCACTTTTTCCTGGATAAATACTGACCAGGATTTCTATATTGCCTAAAATATCCAGGTTTTGGCTTTGTTTTTCTGATTTCATACTTGCTGAAGGTAATGATCGAAAAGTAGTTAAACCAATAACATGAAGGCATTGTACATAATCGACCAATCGTGGCGCATGAGAAGGTGGGATCTACAGAGAAGGGTCAAAGAGATGCAAATACATGTACAAATTAGGTGTGTGTTCGACTTGAAGCGGCGCTGCGCAGACTGATCGGTGTATGACATCAAAGTAGCGCGAGAGCGATTCGAAAGCATAAAGAGCTGTTTGCTCTCTATAGCTCTCACGGCACTTTGATGTCATAACACTGATCGGTCTGCACAGCATGAACAAAGCGTGGATATTTTAGGCAATATAGAAATCCTGGCCAGGACGTGTCCAGGAAAAAGGGCATATATGGTCACCCAATCTAATATTGAAGTTTAAAATTAACAACATTGAATTCACCTGCTATTTATTTTATATATAATAATCAACACTCAAATAGTGTTATAGTGTCCACTAATAGTTGTATACAAACACTTGTACTGCACACACGATGGGTTTTATATTTAATGATGTAATGATGTATCAACTCCAATTTGAGCCCCTGCCTCTTTAATCGCCGATGCTAAATTGCCCTTTCGGATGCTGCTGCTTGAACTGTGATCTGTCATGCCACATAAAATAGCATTTAATTATTCATTGTTCACAATAAAATTGAAAGAATTTGAAAGCTGAGACTAGGTTTAGAGTGGCCATATGTGCCATTTTTCCCGGACACGTCCTGGCCAGGATTTCTGTATTGCCTAAAATTCCAGATTTTGGCTTTGTTTACGCTGCGCAGACCGATCAGTGTCAGTTTTTGCAATGATTGGAATTGACTTTATTGCAAGTACAGTTAAGTCTATCCTTTTTCCCCGGACACGTCCTGGCCAGGATTTCTGTATTGCCTAAAATTCCAGATTTTGGCTTTGTTTACGCTGCGCAGACCGATCAGTGTCAGTTTTTGCAATGATTGGAATTGACTTTATTGCAAGTACAGTTAAGTCTATGAGTACTACTAATAGTATTTTAGATCCACTTCCCTCTTCAGTCATTAAGAACTGTCTTGAGTCTGTTTGTCCTCATATAAGTAAAATTGTGAAGTTATCACTGAGTTGTGGAGTTGTTGTGGGGAGTCGTGGCCTAATGGTTAGAGAGTTGGACTTGTAACCCGAAGGT